>NC_056744.1:319469387-319589387 GCF_019279795.1 Protopterus annectens
TTTCAAAATGATACAAAACATATTTTGTTTATTTTATTGACAGGATATTTATGCCTGTACAATATTAAGAATCATATTCAAATATGCATTCTGAATATAAAATATGATTGTCTTTTGAATAAGCTTATTCCATAACTTCTTAACTCATTCACATTCCAAAAACATAATTAGATGTTTGAGTCTCTTTGCATGCAGAATACAGTATTTTGCTTGCCATTTTATATAACATTTGATGCAGCTTATGCAGTAATAATGTCAATAACAAATATTGGTACATCACTAAATTCTCAGACCTTATTTGTTCTACCCTTTATACTGCATTTAATATCCTCATCCATATGTTTCCATGTGTGACATCCCTCCTCTGGGCTAGTAATCAAGGAGCCTTAATCCTCACCACTGACAGCAGTGTGGAATGTTCACTTAGAACAAAAATGGATACACAGTAATTTCAGATGCTGCTCTCTGTACCAAGCAGAGTTTCCTTTAAGAGCACACAGGGAGCACACTTCAGACCTGGGGCTGGGTTTTTCCTTTCCAGGCCCTAAATAAGACCTTTTTCTCAGCAGAAATCAGTGCTATCTCTCTCTCTCTCTCTCACACACACACACACACACACACACACACACACACACACACACACACACACACACACACACACCTGTGAAAGGCTTGCACAGATTTACCCACTATACCACCTTCATCCAGACTATAAGGTAGAGTCAACACCACCAGCCAGCTACTTTAAGGCTCTTACCATGGTACCTAATTACTCTCAGTAAAATTAATACTTATACAAAAGGTAACATTTGACCAAACAGCAAGACTTTCAGGAGCATGAAACTACAGTGCCACCAAATAAATGCATTTACTCTCACAGGTTAAAATATTTTCTAAAAGACCAGCCAAAATGGAAGGTTTAGATATATTTAATAATAAATAAAATATAAAACATGAAAATACTGAATATCTATTTACAACAAACAGCAGAGTTTCAATTCACAGGAAATATAACAAATAACATAGATGGAAAGACTCAGACAGATACAGAAAAGCAGTATTTAACTAATCTCACTATATTTTATAATTAATTGAAGAATTACTGTTACCTAGTTAAAAGCAAGGCAAGATGAAGTGGAAGAGTGTCTTTGTTGTCAGGTCCAAGACAGAGCACTGAGTGTCACTATCACATCTCTCACTAATATCTAAATATAATTTCAGTGCTGGCTATAGAATGACATCACATCTGTCACCTGATTCTGTGGTTCCCACACTACTCCCCTGACTAGAAGCTGAGCTAGGATCTAGCACAGATGCGTCACAATATGCACCTAGGACTTTGCTAAGGCATCTGAAGACTGTAAAACAAGTCCAGTACTTTCATCCTTCCTGTAGAGACTAAGCAGCCATGCTCTGGCACCCCAGAGTAGCAATTAGTTCAACACTAAGGACAATAAAAGTAGGATCCCAGACCAGCCATTGCATCTGGCTTCAATCAGGCTTGTGAGATAAAATCTTTATGGCCTAAACCAGGTAAGCTGGGCTGAGCTTAACCCTTTCCTTTCCAGCATCCTCTATTAACATATATACATTTCAGCAGTTACCACCATACAGCCTGACATGCATGTATATTTCTTTTCTGTCCAGCAGGACTCACTGTTGATACATATTTAACACAAGCAGCTTTACAAATAAATTTTTAACAGAAGCATTTGTACAAATTAGTATGACATTCAAATGACATAAAATTCTTTACAAAACTCCAGCTAGCTATGCTGGCACAAGTTACACAAGCACTGTCCTACTCTCTCTGACATAGTTGGCACTACCTGACATCATCACGCCATGGTTCTACATAATGAAATTACATCATTCCTTTTTACATTATACGTTTCTTTATTTTTGGCAAGGCTCAGTACAACATTGGATAATGTTGTTACTTCCCATCAAGAGGTTCTCCATTTCAAGAACATCTCATTTACCTTTACATGTGAAGAGTACTTCTGCTTGTAATGGGGCTCTTATCTGTCTACTTTAACACGGGCATCTCTCCCACTATTTAAAAGTTCAATTCAAAGCTCTTTCTGTGCTGTTTATTCTAATCTCAGTCCACTCGTTGTTATGTCCAGTACTTTATACTGCTTAGTAACTTGGAAAGTGAACTGTTTCATCTGTGACCTGGCATCAGAGGTAATAAACAGTACAAGTAAATTTAAGTTACTCACTTCTCATATGATAGCATGTTAGGTTTACATATCTGTACAGCTTTAGAAAGTTCATATAGCTATTAAACAGTTCTATACAGTTCTTATACATTTCTAATAAAGTAGTGGATTTACTTTACGTTTTATCAATTTTCATGGATTTTAGTAAAGTTTGGCTGTATGAAATTGCTTCTTAAAGGTTTAAAGCTGAATTTCCTTGAAAAAAATTCAAACGGAAGAGAGTAAAACACAGAGATTACAGAGCTAGGCCAAAAGACTAACACAGGAGGAATAAGGGTTAAGTGACAAAGAAAAACAGGCCAGAGACTATAAGCATTTTTTATGAATTTTAAGCTTTTTTAAAGAATGTATCTATTATCGCTAAACATTTACATGCAACTTGTTTGAAAAGGTGCTCATAAAGGACGTCCTAAATTCAGTATGAGTATCTTGATAGCTTGTTTCAGCTGGTAGATTGTTCTGCAGAGCTAGGCTTGTTCAGGAGAAGATTTTTCACCAGTGACTGTTTTAAATGGGGGATGGTTGAGTGACATTAAGTTCTTTTGGGAATTTCTGTGGAATTAGGACTGTTCTGTGACTGGAAGTTTTCTTTTCAGAGGTGGCAATTGCCATAATTTGGAATTTTATCTAGTAAAATATGTAGACTATAAGCTGATCTTTCAGTAATGGGTAGAAAGTTGTAATGGTGTACATGGGTGTCAACAAACAGGGTAAACCCAGGATTTTTTTTTCTCAGTGACTTGTAGTCTTTGAGTACTATTATCAGAGTGTACAGAGAGTACAGAAAATAAATATTCTAGTTTAGTGAGAAGGGAATTCTTGTCCAATGCTTTGCAGGCAGTAGGAAATGTGATATTCTATATCAGAGTTTTAGTTCTGAGAGGACTTTATTAATGATATTATCAGTGTGAATTTTGAAGATTAACACAGAGTCAAGGGTTAGGCATAAGTATTTGTACTTGATTACAAAAGAAATGTTATGTTTGCCATTGTCTGAGGTAGTGAGAACAGGAAGTTAGAAGGCTCTGCGAGAAGAGGAAAAAACATAGCATTGCTTTTTTGTTTGTGTTCAGTTAGGAATTTAATTTGTTCAGACCATTGACAAAGATAAGAGAATGATTGCTGGATCTGAGCTTGCAGGACTGTGGGACTTAATGTCAACTGTATTTTTAATTCATTCAGAATAAGCTCCAAGAAAAATCATGAGATCCTATTTATCCTCTTAGACCATTGGTCTGACTTTTGCTCTTTCAGGTGTCAAGCAAACAGATTATAAGAAGTTATAAATGTGAAGTTAACAGCCCATCGGATTGACGCACTTGTACCATAAATAAATGCAGTAAATCAAACGAAAACAATTAGGTACTTGTGCGTGAAGTGGTTCGACAAGTTTGTCACAAACCTCATATAATATAAGTCCAAATATCCAAATGTTCAATTAAAGTCGATGCAAATTCAGTATAAATCCAAGTCCGTTTATTATAATTCAGCAAACAAAACAGGAATGAAGATGAGCGCTTTCACTAAAATTTAGCTTCTTCAGATCTTTACGTTATATGGTATAGATCCACCCTTTATATAGTGTTGTCATTAGTTTTTAATTAAAATAATTGCTGACAATTAAGCAATTATATAAAAAGAGACAAGATAAGTAAAAAACATTATGAAACGAATATATCACAGAAAAATTATCATGAAGATCGTCGTCATCAGCTTTTAAATATAACGCATACTTTTACATATAGCATAAGCCCCTAATTAGAATAATTGTACATTCCATCACGTTTTAAGAATACATAGTCAGCTTCAACCATTTGAAATGTTTTTAAAAATTATCATGAAGATCGTCGTCATCAGCTTTTAAGTATAAAACATACTTTCACATATAACATAAGCCCCTGATGAGAATAATTATATATTCTATCACGCTTTATGAATGAATAATCAGCTTCAACCATTTAAAATGTTATTTATATGTATACATTTTCTGCAACCCGGACGTATACTTGTATACTTATTTAAATAGTAGGTTGTAAAATTGCCTGGATAAGGTTCGAATAGGAATATTAAAATTGGTTATATTACATTATGATGTATACAAGAATGTATATACGTAAAATATGCAAATATAACTTTAACTAAGTGTACATATGTGTATAACCAGCATGTATATATATTGGATGCGATATGTATATTATATATGGTATGTCATTATATTATGTATTGATCTATGTGTATGAAATCAATTAAATAAATGTGTGTATATAGGTACATAAGTAAATAAATAAAGAGAAATGAATATGTCATATTAAAATGTTAGATAAATAAATGAATGAATAAATGAGTGGTGTAATATACAATATTAATGTAAATATTAAAAGTTATATATAAGAAATATATAAAAATATATAAAAAATATAAAAAATATATGTGTATAAATATATAAAGTCATTTTATATGTATATGTCTGAGTAAAATAAATATATAGAATATATATAATAAATATATAAATGTATATATATATATATATATATAAATATGTAAAATGTTTCGCTGATATGAATTACATGTGAAAATATAAAAATATGAAGTATGGGTATGATGTGGATTAGTAAGTATATAAAAAGATCATGTGAAATATATCTCTGTATCAGTGTGTTAATATGTATGTATATAAGAGACATTAGGTCCATAAATAAATAAATAGATAAATAAATGTGGGACTAGTATGAATAAATACAAAGGTGGGAAGATGGTAAAATGTTAATATATTATAGCCGGTGTACAAAATATGAATAAAATGTATGAGTATAAAATTAGAAGCACTGTATAATTGTAAGTGTAAATTAACCCACATGCCGCTTCAATTATTTGATATGTCTTCGTTGTCTAAGATATGGTTTGATCGAAGCTCTTTCATTTAAACCATGTCCCCTATCTGCCCTCAATAAAATTATCCAGCCACTTTCTTTATCTTCTGTGTAGCATCTTATATTTCCTCCCCTTGGGTTTGGTGTTATAACCTCTAAAACCCTGAATGTAAATGTATGTTGTTCCCCTGTTTCTACAACATGTTTAGCTAAAGCCTTGTTAATGTTTTTCTTTCTGATGTTGTAGCAGTGTTCCCTTATCCTATCTCGTAGGCACCGATTGGTTTTGCCTACGTAGAATGATGAACAAGTTGAGCAAACTGCTAGGTATACAACATGACATGTCATACAGTTGGCATTGGCATTAATAATAATTTCTTTGTTAGAGTCTGGATGTATAAAAGTGGGATCAATATTAATTAGTGAGCAAAAGTTACAGTGGCCGCAAGGCTTAGTAGAATCAACAGTGCTCATATCCTTTCTGTGTGCATTATAACATAAAATCCTCTTGAGATTCATCTTATTCCTATACAGAAACATCGGTTTATCACCCACTATTTTCTTGATATCATCATCAATAGTTAAAATATCCCAATATTTACTTATGATGGACTTAATTTCATCATTGTCTCTGGTAAAGTAGGTAGGAAACTTAACCTTAGTCGGATTAATATTAATATTCATGTTTCCTGTATTAACTGGTCCAAAATAAGGTGCACCTCTTGTTTCTCTTACTTCAGATGTTATTTGTAAATGTTCTTCAATTTCATTTAATTTATAACCCCTTAATAGTAACTGATTTTTCAAATCATTCAAATCCCTTTCAAGGCCTGTTTCATTAGAGTTCATCCTGGACATCCTTAGTGCCTGTCCTTTCATAATGTTTTTAAAAACATATGTTGGATGCATGCTAGTTCTAAACAATAGCATATTTCGATGACAGTTCTTTCTGAAAATTCCTGTATTAATCAACCCACATGGCAATTTTTCAATAAATAGATCTAAAAACTCAATTCTAGTCATACTATATTGTGTTGTAAACTTAAGGCACTCAGTTAGGTGATTAATAACCAAAGTAAAATCTTGTAGATCATTGACGTTACCATTCCATAAAATAAATAAATCATCCACAAAGCGCCTATAAAAAATCACATTAGATTTAAACAGAGGATTCTGAAAAAGCATTACTTCCTCCCAGTATGCTAAAAACATATTGGCGTAGCTATTGGCACATGGTGTGCCCATAGCCACGCCTTCACATTGCCTGTAAATATTGCCATTAAACATAAAAGCATTATTTTCTAAAATCAACTCAAGGAAGTGTGTTATAAGATCAATAAGAACGTCGGAATATTCACTATGCTTCTTAAGGTAGCATGCAACATAAGTTAGCCCTAATTCGTTCGGAATTATTGTAAATAATGATTGTACATCAAGTGTAACCAGTATTAATTTATCTATAACTGTAATCCTTTAGTCTATCATATAAATCTGTTAAAAAATGCTTTGAATCTCGTAGTACATATTGGTTGTTATTTAAAATACATCTCAAGTGTTTCTCAATAAAAACAGAAATGTGCTCAGTCACCCATCCTTTCCCTGAGACTATTGGTCTCATTGGTGGGTCAGTATAGCTCTTATGAATCTTCGGTAGACCCTGTATAATGGGGATGGTGGGTGTATGTATGTATAAATAATCATAAAGGTTTTTTATCGATTAAGCCACTTTTAAAAATATCTGTTAAAACATCGTGTACATAGACACACATACTATTAATGGAGTTCATACATTCATTAATATAAAATCTATCATGCAACATTGTGTTCATTTTATATATATAACATTCTGTATCTAAAACCACTATTCCTGATCCTTTATCCGCTGGTCTGATAGTAATACTAGGGTCATTCTTCAATTTATTCAGACTAGCTCTCTCATTATAAGTTAAATTATTAAATCTTCTCTTGTTCCTTGAACTGAGTCCATTATTGGTATAAAATTTATGGAGTTCTTCTTCTGTTAGCTTAAAATAAGTCTCAACCAGAGGGTGGTTATTTGGTATAAAATCACTCAAACTTTTAAAATTAAAGGGTTTCTTATCATTAGTACATGAATTAAGCATCTCAGATTCATCATTAGGTTCAAACAAATATTTTAACATTAAATTACGACAAAACACTTTAAGATCCCTCACTGTATCAATAACACAACTGTTAGTGTGTGGAATAAAATTTAATCCTTTATTCAAAAGTTTAATATCATCATTTGTTAATTCAATGCTGGATAAATTAAAAATTAATCCTTGTGGTTGTTGTTCCACATTTTCTTTATGGTTGTATGATGCAGGGATTCCCCCGATATTTTTCTCTTTTGCCTCCCTCTGCTCATTGACCTGGATCTCCTCTGGCCCTTGTCTTGGCGTATGGCTAAAGGGAAGGATAAATCAATACCTGAACCTGTGGTAATAACCTTATCCTTTTTTACAACGGGTGTGGTTATAATTTTATCTTTGCTATTAGTATTAGTAATACTAACACTGGGATATAAATTGTGATTGTTAGCAGCACCCTCATGTGTCAGATATATAACATCTGAGGAGTCATTGCAAATGGTACTTGTATCTTTCTCAAGTGTTATATTATTATCCGGTGGGGCTGATAGGTGGCTGCTAACAATATAAGGATTCGCTCCATCTTTCTATGCATTACAGCATTCCCTAATGTGTCCGAAGCTATAAAACTACCTTATCCAGGCAATTTTACAACCTACTATTTAAATAAGTATACAATTATACATCCGGGTTGCAGAAAATGTATATATAAAAAACATTTTAAATGGTTGAAGCTGACTATTTATTCTTAAAGCGTGATGGAATGTATAATTATTCTCATCAGGGGCTTATGCTATATGTAAAAGTATGAAGCAAGATGCAGAAGATACCTTCCCCGGAATAAACACTGTCCAGCCACTAAAAATAAAGTGTAAAATTTCGCTGCTGAGTACTCCAGCTGTCCAAAACCGTCAGTAAGGTTGAAAAACGAAACCAGGAATAATCCAAAGACAACGTATTTAATAGGCAAAATCAACACCACAAGCGCTTTCGCCTGGTGTTTCCAGGCTTTATCAAGTGTAACAAATAATACTTTCACATGATATATTTAAAGTGCTTGACTCACAACCATTGGTTAATTACTTAATGACATTGATTAATTATGTTGACATCCATTGAATAAATTTAAAAATACATAGAATGCATTGAGAAAAAACTTATTATAAAATGAATACAAAACTTTTAAGTTAGATTAAGTTAAAAACTGTAACAGTCTGAATACTGATAACACTTCAAATAGTAAAAAATAAAAAAATAAAAAATGTTGAAAATGTACTTTTCAAAAACCAAAAGTCAAATACTGTCAACTAGAGGTTGAAAATGTCTAGTTTAAAAATATATGCAGTTAATATCAGCCCAGTGTGTTGCCCTATAGGAGCTACTTAAACTACAAACTAAATAAATGAATAGATAGATAGAGCAAACGCAGAGTGATTCGTGTAAAGCACCATGGCCAGAACCTGCCTAAGGTGCCAGCTGAATAAAGGAAGGGGGAAAGGGGAACAAACATCTAGAAGTGTGGCCTCAGACCGGAGAGGAATAAACAAGTAAGGGGGGATGGGGGGGAGGTTAGAAATGAACCTAGGGAAACTAGGTAGAATTCAACGAACATTACTTCTGGCTTTAAGAATGCTGGCTAAACTTAAGCTGTCATTTAAGCCTGGGAATCTTGTCGCATTCAGTCTCAATTGCCAGAACAATTCCCTTGAAGAAAGTGTAGTTTCCCAATCACCTCCTCTCTGGTCTGGAGAAACTTTTTCAAGGACAAAGAAACGAATGGACATGTTAGGACATACCAAGGAATGCTTGAAAAAGGCATTAGTGTCTTTTTTACTTTTGATGTCATAACTATGTTCATATATCCTTCGTTTCAAAGCCCTTTCTGTTTTGCCCACATAGAAAGATGTGCAACCCTCACAAAAACCTAGGTATACCACGCCCGAGGAGTAACAAGAGTAATAATCACTAGCTGTTAAAGTGATGTTGCGAGCAGAGACGTGCACTTTGTGAGTGTTGGCAATGAAGGGGCATTGGTGACATCTACCACATTTGAATGTTCCCTTCCTTTTTTGACTGCTGGAATGTTCTGGCTTGTCCTTAGTGTTCGTGTTATGTTCAAAAATGCCCTTCAAATTAATGTTCCTTTTTCTAATAAAGGAAATGCGAGGAGGAAACAAATTACTAAATTCCTCATGAGAGGTAACCACCGGCCAGAAAACCTTCATAGTCCTTTCTATGAAACCAGCATCAGCTGAATAGGTGTAAACAAAACTCTTGGAACTGTTCTGGTCTGTCCTTGCTTGAGTTCTAGGGAATGGTGCTCCTGCACCTAATAATGATGGAAAACACTGGTCCCTTTTGATAAGAATCTCACTAAGGATGCTCTGAAAAAAAGCAGGTGGATAGCCTCTATCCAAAAATAGGGACCTGAGAAACTCTACCTCTTCCAAAAAGAAATCAGTAGTGCTACACATTCTACATGCTCTTACTAGTTGTCCCTTAATAATACCTTTCTTTATGTACAGAGGGTGTCCACTGTCAAAATGGAGGAAGGAGTTAGAGTATGTGCCTTTTCTATACACCTTAGAACAGAAACCTGTGTGATTTGGATTTTTGATCAAATGAATATCCAAATAGTGAAGAGTTGTATTGTTAATGACATAAGTGAATTTAAGGAAACTAGTCGTGTTATTCAAGTAATCTATGAAAAGGAGGAATTGTTCTTCCGTACCCTCCCAAAGAATACAGATATCATCAAGATATCTTTTATAAAATTTAATGTGTTGTTTCCAATTAGTAGAATGGATATATTCAGTTTCCCACTTATGTAACACTATATTAGCATACGCACTAGCGCAAGGCGCCCCCATGGCAACCCCGCTTTTTTGACGGAAAAATTCGCCATTAAAATAGATGAAGTTGTTGGATAGAACCATGGTCATGAATTCTATGACTAAATTCACCAAACCATTACTTAAATTGGATTCTCTGCATAACATTTCACTGAACCATTCCATCCCCGTGTTGTGTGGGATGCTGGGAAACAATTCTACTATGTCAATTGTTACCATGAGTAGATTCGAATGATCAATGTTTTGATCCAAGCAAGTTAGGAATTCCCAGGAGTCTTTACATACAAAGGTGAATCTGGAGACATAATTTTTTAGGTGGAAATCCACAAATTTACTCAAAGGTTCTGTTATGCTCCCTGCACCTGCAACAATGGGGCGGAATTTCAAGGGATCAACCCCTTTATGAACATTGGGTATACCAAATAAAATAGGGTTTTTTGGTTTGGGTACAAATAGGTAGTTATAAGACTTTTCATCAATGGCACCTTGCATTAATAAATCATACAAACAATATTTTATGTTGGCTAGTGTGATATTTAACTCATTAAGAGAAATGGATTCATAAATGTTGTCATCTTGTAATAGTTCGTGAATATAGTTTTCATATTCTAACTGGTGCATTAAAACAATCCCCCCTCCCTTGTCAGGTTTCATCACCCGAATCTTTTCTTTTTTTAGAATGTCTATAACCAACTGTAATCTTTGTGGAAAATTAGCAGGATGAAATGCCTGCTTGTTACCAAGATTTTCTCTTAAGGTGCTCTCAATTAACTCTTCAAAGATTTTTAGAGTGGGATGAGTAGGGGGATTGAAAGTGCTGCTTCTATGCAAAGCTTCAGCCTGACCAGTTTGATCTTTAAAAAAAGATGTTAAATTTAAATTCCTAATGAATAATTTTAACTTGATCAAGAGTTTTGGAAGGTAGCTGACTCTGTGTGGGACATAATGTAATCCTTTGGTAAACAACTCAAAGAAATGTGAAGTAGTTTCTAATTCAGTGAAGTTATAAATGGTAAAATTGTCAATAGTCTTAATTCTGCATGCTCCTTGTTCTTCTTCAATAAAAAACTGTAAAGTGTCAACCAAAGCTTCATTGTTACCTTCTATTACCTCCTCTCCCATGGGTTCTGTTGAAACTGATTCGTTTTCCCCCGTGGTCTGCACTGGGGAACTAGAAAACCCTGTTGTTGTTTCCCAGCATCCCACACAACACGGGGATGGAATGGTTCAGTGAAATGTTATGCAGAGAATCCAATTTAAGTAATGGTTTGGTGAATTTAGTCATAGAATTCATGACCATGGTTCTATCCAACAACTTCATCTATTTTAATGGCGAATTTTTCCGTCAAAAAAGCGGGGTTGCCATGGGGGCGCCTTGCGCTAGTGCGTATGCTAATATAGTGTTACATAAGTGGGAAACTGAATATATCCATTCTACTAATTGGAAACAACACATTAAATTTTATAAAAGATATCTTGATGATATCTGTATTCTTTGGGAGGGTACGGAAGAACAATTCCTCCTTTTCATAGATTACTTGAATAACACGACTAGTTTCCTTAAATTCACTTATGTCATTAACAATACAACTCTTCACTATTTGGATATTCATTTGATCAAAAATCCAAATCACACAGGTTTCTGTTCTAAGGTGTATAGAAAAGGCACATACTCTAACTCCTTCCTCCATTTTGACAGTGGACACCCTCTGTACATAAAGAAAGGTATTATTAAGGGACAACTAGTAAGAGCATGTAGAATGTGTAGCACTACTGATTTCTTTTGGAAGAGGTAGAGTTTCTCAGGTCCCTATTTTTGGATAGAGGCTATCCACCTGCTTTTTTTCAGAGCATCCTTAGTGAGATTCTTATCAAAAGGGACCAGTGTTTTCCATCATTATTAGGTGCAGGAGCACCATTCCCTAGAACTCAAGCAAGGACAGACCAGAACAGTTCCAATAGTTTTGTTTACACCTATTCAGCTGATGCTGGTTTCATAGAAAGGACTATGAAGGTTTTCTGGCCGGTGGTTACCTCTCATGAGGAATTTAGTAATTTGTTTCCTCCTCGCATTTCCTTTATTAGAAAAAGGAACATTAATTTGAAGGGCATTTTTGAACATAACACGAACACTAAGGACAAGCCAGAACATTCCAGCAGTCAAAAAAGGAAGGGAACATTCAAATGTGGTAGATGTCACCAATGCCCCTTCATTGCCAACACTCACAAAGTGCACGTCTCTGCTCGCAACATCACTTTAACAGCTAGTGATTATTACTCTTGTTACTCCTCGGTGGTATACCTAGGTTTTTGTGAGGGTTGCACATCTTTCTATGTGGGCAAAACAGAAAGGGCTTTGAAACGAAGGATATATGAACATAGTTATGACATCAAAAGTAAAAAAGACACTAATGCCTTTTTCAAGCATTCCTTGGTATGTCCTAACATGTCCATTCGTTTCTTTGTCCTTGAAAAAGTTTCTCCAGACCAGAGAGGAGGTGATTGGGAAACTACACTTTCTTCAAGGGAATTGTTCTGGCAATTGAGACTGAATGCGACAAGATTCCCAGGCTTAAATGACAGCTTAAGTTTAGCCAGCATTCTTAAAGCCAGAAGTAATGTTCGTTGAATTCTACCTAGTTTCCCTAGGTTCATTTCTAACCTCCCCCCCCCATCCCCCCTTACTTGTTTATTCCTCTCCGGTCTGAGGCCACACTTCTAGATGTTTGTTCCCCTTTCCCCCTTCCTTTATTCAGCTGGCACCTTAGGCAGGTTCTGGCCATGGTGCTTTACACGAATCACTCTGCGTTTGCTCTATCTATCTATTCATTTATTTAGTTTGTAGTTTAAGTAGCTCCTACAGGGCAACACACTGGGCTGATATTAACTGCATATATTTTTAAACTAGACATTTTCAACCTCTAGTTGACAGTATTTGACTTTTGGTTTTTGAAAAGTACATTTTCAACATTTTTTAATTTTTTTATTTTTACTATTTGAAGTGTTATCAGTATTCAGACTGTTACAGTTTTAACTTAATCTAACTTAAAAGTTTTGTATTCATTTTATAATAAGTTTTTCTCAATGCATTCTATGTATTTTTAAATTTATTCAATGGATGTCAACATAATTAATCAATGTCATTAAGTAATTAACCAATGGTTGTGAGTCAAGCACTTTAAATATATCATGTGAAAGTATTATTTGTTACACTTGATAAAGCCTGGAAACACCAGGCGAAAGCGCTTGTGGTGTTGATTTTGCCTATTAAATACGTTGTCTTTGGATTATTCCTGGTTTCGTTTTTCAACCTTACTGACGGTTTTGGTCAGCTGGAGTACTCAGCAGCAAAATTTTACACTTTATTTTTAGTGGCTGGACAGTGTTTATTCCGGGGAAGGTATCTTCTGCATCTTGTTTCTGGGTTTTTGATTGCTGACATTTAATATGTAAAAGTATGTTTTATACTTAAAAGCTGATGACGACGATCTTCATGCTAATTTTTAAAAACATTTCAAATGGTTGAAGCTGACTATGTATTCTTAAAACGTGATGGAATGTACAATTATTCTAATTAGGGGCTTATGCTATATGTAAAAGTATGCATTATATTTAAAAGCTGATGACGACGATCTTCATGAAAATTTTTCTGTGATATATTCATTTCATAATGTTTTTTACTTATCTTGTCTCTTTTTATATAATTGCTTAATTGTCAGCAATTATTTTAATTAAAAACTAATGACAACACTATATAAAGGGTGGATCTATACCATATAACGTAAAGATCTGAAGAAGCTAAATTTTAGTGAAAGCGCTCATCTTCATTCCTGTTTTGTTTGCTGAATTACAATAAATGGACTTGAATTTATACTGAATTTGCATCGACTCTATTTGAACATTTGGATATTTGGACTTATATTATATGAGGTTTGTGACAAACTTGTCGAACCACTTCACGCACAAGTACCTAATTGTTTTCTTTTGATTTACTGCATTTATTTATGGTACAAGTGCGTCAATCCGATGGGCTGTTACCTTCACATTTATAACTTTTTACCTTTTAACATACCAATTCGGAGAGTGGACAATACATCTTTGAGAGAATTCTAACTTGTGTTTGGTGCACAAACTATAGTACGTGGTTAATCAGATAACTTTCAGGCTATTGACATTACGCTAACCTTACTGACGTTAACTTTACGGCAGTTGTAAATAAGTAAAGCGACATGGCGGAAATCGAACTACCATACAAGCCGAGAGGTGAACACCGAGGCAAGGATAATGCGGAAACCATACAAATGCCCAGAGGTGAATATCGGGGCACGGAAACCATACAAATGCCCAGAGGTGAATATCGGGGCAAGGACGCACTAACATCGCGTTTCGTGAAGTACCTGAATGGAGCATCTACACCTACATGGTTCTTTGAGGAGAATGATGCAATTATTGATAATGAAACAACAGCAGTGGACATGGACAAACTCCATAAACTTCTTGGGGACATTGAGAAGGAATTTTATAAACTCAAACGGCTACAGACTCAGAGAGTTCATTTTGAGTTCTGTTTACAGAACAACATTATACCACGAGGACTTAGGGTATTTTCTATGCCCAGTCAGGGAAAATACTACCCTGAGCTGTTAGCATTATGGCAACGCATAAACATAGAAACAAGCCGTAAGTATTTAAGGCTGTTGATTGATTTTTTTTCTGCCTGAAGAAAAGTTATTGATAGATAGCTTAAATGCTAAACAATCTGAACTTTTTAACGATTTTCCTGAAAGTATTGTTGGTGCTTTGTTTGATAACATTTTAGACTGTATATCAGCATATGAACACAAATTGTTTCAGCAGAAGAAGACAAAGGTCTCTAGAGATTTTAGGGACTTTAGAACAGGGAATGCCTTCACCTGGCCTAGAAATGTAACCTATGATGCTAATGCTGTTAGAAATGTACAAACAGTCACACACATGAATGAAAGAATAACTATTAATGAGAATAATCACAATGATACTAGACAGAACCACTATGAGGATACCAATAGAATTTCATCTAGTAAGAATTTTTTCTCAAACACTGATAAGGCTACAAAGAAAATACTACATACTACCGATGAACCTCCATCAGGTAGTTTTATAGCTTCGGACACATTAGGGAATGCTGTAATGCATAGGAAAGATGGAGCGAATCCTTATATTGTTAGCAGCCACCTATCAGCTCACCGGATAATAATATAACACTTGAGAAAGATACAAGTACCATTTGCAATGACTCCTCAGATGTTATACATCTGACACATGAGGGCGCTGCTAACAATCACAATTTATATCCCAGTGTTAGTATTACTAATACTAATAGCAAAGATAAAATTATAACCACACCCGTTGTAAAACCTAAAACAAAGGATAAGGTTATTACCACAGGTTCAGGTATTGATTTATCCTTCCCTTTAGCCATACGCCAAGACAAGGGCCAGAGGAGATCCAGGTCAATGAGCAGAGGGAGGCAAAAGAGAAAAATATCGGGGGAATCCCTGCATCATACAACCATAAAGAAAATGTGGAACAACAACCACAAGGATTAATTTTTAATTTATCCAGCATTGAATTAACAAATGATGATATTAAACTCTTGAATAAAGGATTAAATTTTATTCCACACACTAACAGTTGTATTATTGATACAGTGAGGGATCTTAAAGTGTTTTGTCGCAATTTAATGTTAAAATATTTGTTTGAATCTAATGATGAATCTGAGACGCTTAATTCATGCACTAATAAGAAACCCTTTAATTTTAAAAATTTGAGTGATTTTATACCAAATAACCACCCTTTGGTTGAGACTTATTTTAAACTAACAGAGGAAGAACTTCACAAATTTTACACCAATAATGGACTCAGTTCAAAGAACAAGAGAAGATTTAATAATTTAACTTATAATGAGAGAGCTAGTCTGAATAAACTGAAGAATGATCCTAGTATTACTATCAGACCAGCGGATAAAGGATCAGGAATAGTGGTTTTAGATACAGAATGTTAGATATATAAAAGGAACACAATGTTGCATGATAGATTTTATATTAATGAATGTATGAACTCCATTAATAGTATGTGTGTCTATGTACACAATGTTTTAACAGATATTTTTAAAAGTGGCTTAATCGATAAAAAACCTTTATGATTATTTATACATACATACACCCACCATCCCCATTATACAGGGTCTACCGAAGATTCATAAGAGCTATACTGACCCACCAATGAGACCAATAGTCTCAGGGAAAGGATGGGTGACTGAGCACATTTCTGTTTTTATTGAGAAACACTTGAGATGTATTTTAAATAACAACCAATATGTACTACGAGATTCAAAGCATTTTTTAACAGATTTATATGATAGACTAAAGGATTACAGTTATAGATAAATTAATACTGGTTACACTTGATGTACAATCATTATTTACAATAATTCCGAATGAATTAGGGCTAACTTATGTTGCATGCTACCTTAAGAAGCATAGTGAATATTCCGACGTTCTTATTGATCTTATAACACACTTCCTTGAGTTGATTTTAGAAAATAATGCTTTTATGTTTAATGGCAATATTTACAGGCAATGTGAAGGCGTGGCTATGGGCACACCATGTGCCAATAGCTACGCCAATATGTTTTTAGCATACTGGGAGGAAGTAATGCTTTTTCAGAATCCTCTGTTTAAATCTAATGTGATTTTTTATAGGCGCTTTGTGGATGATTTATTTATTTTATGGAATGGTAACGTCAATGATCTACAAGATTTTACTTTGGTTATTAATCACCTAACTGAGTGCCTTAAGTTTACAACACAATATAGTATGACTAGAATTGAGTTTTTAGATCTATTTATTGAAAAATTGCCATGTGGGTTGATTAATACAGGAATTTTCAGAAAGAACTGTCATCGAAATATGCTATTGTTTAGAACTAGCATGCATCCAACATATGTTTTTAAAAACATTATGAAAGGACAGGCACTAAGGATGTCCAGGATGAACTCTAATGAAACAGGCCTTGAAAGGGATTTGAATGATTTGAAAAATCAGTTACTATTAAGGGGTTATAAATTAAATGAAATTGAAGAACATTTACAAATAACATCTGAAGTAAGAGAAACAAGAGGTGCACCTTATTTTGGACCAGTTAATACAGGAAACATGAATATTAATATTAATCCGACTAAGGTTAAGTTTCCTACCTACTTTACCAGAGACAATGATGAAATTAAGTCCATCATAAGTAAATATTGGGATATTTTAACTATTGATGATGATATCAAGAAAATAGTGGGTGATAAACCGATGTTTCTGTATAGGAATAAGATGAATCTCAAGAGGATTTTATGTGATAATGCACACAGAAAGGATATGAGCACTGTTGATTCTACTAAGCCTTGCGGCCACTGTAACTTTTGCTCACTAATTAATATTGATCCCACTTTTATACATCCAGACTCTAACAAAGAAATTATTATTAATGCCAATGCCAACTGTATGACATGTCATGTTGTATACCTAGCAGTTTGCTCAAGTTGTTCATCATTCTACGTAGGCAAAACCAATTGGTGCCTACGAGATAGGATAAGGGAACACTGCTACAACATCAGAAAGAAAAACATTAACAATGCTTTAGCTAAACATGTTGTAGAAACAGGGGAACAGCATACATTTACATTCAGGGTTTTAGAGGTTATAACACCAAACCCAAGGGGAGGAAATATAAGATGCTACACAGAAGATAAAGAAAGTGGCTGGATAATTTTATTGAGGGCAGATAGGGGACATGGTTTAAATGAAAGATCTTCGATCAAACCATATCTTAGACAACAAAGACATATCAAATAATTGAAGCGGCATGTGGGTTAATTTTCACTTACAATTATACAGTGCTTCTAATTTTATACTCATACATTTTATTCATATTTTGTACACCGGCTATAATATATTAACATTTTACCATCTTCCCACCTTTGTATTTATTCATACTAGTCCCACATTTATTTATCTATTTATTTATTTATGGACCTAATGTCTCTTATATACATACATATTAACACACTGATACAGAAATATATTTCACATGATCTTTTTATATACTTACTAATCCACATCATACCCATACTTCATATTTTTATATTTTCACATGTAATTCATATCAACGAAACATTTTACATATTTATATATATATATACATTTATATATTTATTATATATATTCTATATATTTATTTTACACAGACATATACATATAAAATGACTTTATATATTTATACACATATATTTTTTATATTTTTTATATATTTTTATATATTTCTTATATATAACTTTTAATATTTACATTAATATTGTATATTACACCACTCATTTATTCATTCATTTATTTATCTAACATTTTAATATGACATATTCATTTCTCTTTATTTATTTACTTATGTACCTATATACACACATTTATTTAATTGATTTCATACACATAGATCAATACATAATATAATGACATACCATATATAATATACATATCGCATCCAATATATATACATACTGGTTATACACATATGTACACTTAGTTAAAGTTATATTTGCATATTTTACATATATACATTCTTGTATACATCATAATGTAATATAACCAATTTTAATATTCCTATTCGAACCTTATCCAGGCAATTTTACAACCTACTATTTAAATAAGTATACAATTATACGTCCGGGTTGCAGAAAATGTATATATAAAAAACATTTTAAATGGTTGAAGCTGACTATTTATTCTTAAAGCGTGATGGAATGTATAATTATTCTCATCAGGGGCTTATGCTATATGTAAAAGTATGTTTTATACTTAAAAGCTGATGACGACGATCTTCATGATAATTTTTAAAAACATTTCAAATGGTTGAAGCTGACTATGTATTCTTAAAACGTGATGGAATGTACAAGTATTCTAATTAGGGGCTTAGTCTATATGTAAAAGTATGCGTTATATTTAAAAGCTGATGACGACGATCTTCATGATAATTTTTCTGTGATATATTCGTTTCATAATGTTTTTTACTTATCTTGTCTCTTTTTATATAATTGCTTAATTGTCAGCAATTATTTTAATTAAAAACTAATGACAACACTATATAAAGAGTGGATCTATACATATAACGTAAAGATCTGAAGAAGCTAAATTTTAGTGAAAGCGCTCATCTTCATTCCTGTTTTGTTTGCTGAATTACAATAAATGGACTTGAATTTATACTGAATTTGCATCGACTCTATTTGAACATTTGGATATTTGGACTTATATTATATGAGGTTTGTGACAAACTTGTCGAACCACTTCACGCACAAGTACCTAATTGTTTTCTTTAGATTATAAGAAGTGTCACATTTATCTTATTTTTGTTATTCTAATGTTACACCTGATTTTAATTATCTTGAGACTGTACCTTTTTCAGTCTGTTGAGTAGCTCATGCAGTCTTGCATCACGTTCTTCTTTGCTCTGACTTCATACAAGTTGTTATTAATAATATTAGCAACACTATCACATATTTTGATTGTCTGTAGTACTTTTCTGTAGTACATAGCTGATGAAATACCAAATAGAAGTGTTACAATTTTTACTGTGCAAAAATAAGATAAACGTACACAGCTTCAAGTGTTCCTTATTAAGATTAATTTGCCTAAATCCTTTATTAGCATCAAACACAGCAAAATGTGTTTTTGCTCTGACATGAAAGACATCTGTTTTTAAGTATACAAAGCAGGTAGTATTCTCTGCTTGTAGTTTCATTAAGCTGTTGCAGGTATAGATAAATCTGAAATTTACCTGCCTTACAGCAGTAACTGGTGTTCACTCATTCGATGGGCTCAGTCTGTTTCCTTAATCACACATACATGAACTCCATGCAGTTCATCTCCTTCCTGATTTTACTCCTCAAAGATAGTGGAACTTTTCTTGGAATACAAGACTGCTGGTAATAATGATGAATGTATCTCAATACCACAGGCTCCTGGCAAACACCCCAATGTAGTAAATATGTCTTTGTCCTCTTTAATCAAATCATCATCCCGTCCATTTTGACTTGATTCATATCAGAGATGGATATTTAAATTCTGATTTTTTTGCCTTGACAAGCCTGGGGTAAACAAAGACTCACTATAGCACAAGCTTCCATTTACATTGTTTGTAACTGAATATATCTTTTTTATTCTTATATTAATGTGTATACACTTTCTGACTCAGTGATTTTATAAAGTGATGTGATTAAGCAAGCAAATTATGTATCACTGACTTTATTTACCATTTTCTGATCAGTGCTTCAAATAATCTTTTTATAGATGTTGCACTACAATAGTCTATGCTTACAGCACACTTTTTATTATTATGAGCCTTTCTGCCTAGATTTCTGATTGATTCATTGGTTATGTCTTTTTTGTTCCCTTTTCTTGCATACTATTCGCCCTCTACATATTGGCAATAGAAATCATACCTACATATAGCTCTTTTTAATGTCTTCATTCCACTATATGTATTTCTTACAACTGAAAATGTCTTTATTTCATGTTAAGTACTTTAGCAAAGTGATTTCTTTTTCCACAGCTTTTACAGTTGATTAATTGTGATGCATTTCAGTCTGACGTGCTAATAGCCTTATCTGGTGCAGAAATAATGAGTGACATATTTGCCATATCTTGCTTGCTCCCATAGCTTTACTTATATGCTTTATTTTCAGTATTACTGTTTCACAAACAATGTTGCACACTTCAAATTCTTCTGTAAGCAGTTTCAACTTTGAGTAAGTAATATCTCTTTGGTCTTCACATCTAGTTTGCTTGTTTAACATTAAATCTTATTATCTATCAACTATCTGTTCCATCTTTTCATTTTTAATGCCAGGTACATTTATGTTAATCTAATGAGTCATGCAACTAACCAGATATACAGTGTTTGGCTCATTTTTAAATTCAATCTATAAACTCTTAGGGACATTATGGCATCATGAAGAACAAGTGGTGGATATATGGTATAGCTTTCATTGGTTCACAGTAACTCTGAAACTGTTATATCAGTATAACTGCCCCATATTTTTCTATCTTAAATATATTAATAATTATTGGGATTTCTTCCCTACAGCATGCAGAAATTTTGCATACTGTATTATTTCAAGCTTCTTTTCTATATCACCTGCAGCAAGGAATAAACTGAATTTATAGGTCCATAGTTTTTGGGTTTCAGATAGATTTCTTGGTGTCTGTTGTTACACCATTTTTCAAGCACAAAGCATGATCACCTACTCTTGGTAACTTCTGAAACCATATAGCTGTTGGCATTCATAACAATAAATAGTCGAAGTCAACGTAAACTTTATTGTCATGCATATCAACTCAGAGGTAAAAGTACATATCAATGCACAAAATTTTGATACCCAGGCTTGTACCATATGAATGACAGTTTACAAAAGGAGTTAATAAAAAAAGATAAATAAAAATAAATAAAAAAAAAAAAAGATACAAAAAAGTAAATAAAGTAAAACAAATCTGAAAGCTCTGTTTACATCAGAAACACAACAAATACAACAATTGGAATAGACTCAGTAGAAATATAAGGATATGAAAAAACAGTACTAAAATAAGAGAGGCACACTGTAAACTTACCCACTACCAATATATACCATAAACGTAGAGTTCACAGTTTTTCTAGTGCATATAAAGATGTATGAAGTGAGCCATCCAGAGAGTTTATGTAAACAACAACGACATGTTACACACAAATAATGTTTTACCCATGTAGCGTGTTAGGCTATGGATTTGTTGCTCAGCAGTCGTACAGCATGTGGGAAGAAGCTGTTATGGAATCTGGATGTCCTGCATCTAATGCTTCTATAACGCTTCCTTGTTAGCAGGAGTTTGAACAGTTCATGAGCCAGATGGTGTATATCCATCAGTAGTTTTTTGGACTCTGCCATTGCATCTGTTTGAATATATGTCCTGTAGGGATTGAAGGTTGGAGCCAATGATTTTTGTGGCCTGTTTAACAATCTTATGCAGTGGCTTCTGATCAGCTTGAGAGCAATTTCCATACCAGACAATGATGCTGTCAGTACACTCTCAATCGTGGCTCTGTAGAAAGTGAGTAGGACCGGGTGGGGGGGTTAGCTCTATGAAGTCTCCTAACAAAGTGGAGATGTTGTTGGGCTCTCTTTATAAGGTAGAAAGTGTTTCTGGCCCAAGTTAGGTCTTGTGGGTTATGTACCCCTAGGAATTTGGTGCTATTTACTCTCTCCACTGTGGCAGCTTTGATGATGACAGGGGTGTGTGGCTTTTTCTTCTTCCTAAAATCGAAGATGATTTCTTTGGTTTTCCCAACATTTAGTGCTAAGTTATTGTCAGTACACCATTGAACGAGTTGGTTCACTTCCTCCCTGTAGGCCCCCTCATATTCCCTCTTGATAATGCCAATTACTGTGGTGTCTTCTGCAAATTTGATAATTCTATTTCACTGATGCATAGCTGTGCAGTCATGTGTTAGAACTGTGGAAAGAAGTGGACTGAGTACACAACCTTGTGGGACCCCAGTGTTTAGGGTGATGCTGTTTGAGTGATGCTTTTCAGCTCAAACTATTTGTGGCCTTTCAGTTAGGAAGTTGAGGATCAAGTTGCATATTGAGTTTTCTATGCCCAGTTTACTCAGCTTAGACAGCAATTGTTGTGGAATAACCATGTTGAAGGCCGAACTGTAGTCTATGAACAGCATGCGTACATAATAGTCCTTATTTTCCAGGTGGTCCAAAGTGTGATGAAGTGTTAAGGTTATGGCATCAGCAGTAGAATGATTTGGCCTGTATGCAAATTGTAAAGGATCAAATGTAGGAGGCAGGATGTTATATGATCCCTGACCATTTTTCGAAACACGTCATCACTACTGAGGTAAGCGCACTTGGTCAGTAATCATTTAATGATGCTGGAGATGGTTTCTTGGGCAGAGGGATGATGTCGCCGATCTTACGGCATTTCAATAAAAAAGTGATACATGAAACTATCAGCCTCATTAACTTTTACTTTCATATTGTTTCATGTTATGCTGAAAACCAGGTCACATGACATTCATGCAAGACTGTGACTGGGCTAAAGGCACCGATATTTTACAGATCTTTACACAGATATATTACAAGTTGATAGCTCTGTATTTGCCATTTCAAATGATGATGAAAGAACGGAACATGCTTTTTGGACTTTGTATGTTACAGTGTGATGATTGCTGCCTGTCACACTGGGCTGCTGGTAGTGAATGTATTTGACTCTTTGCATTAGGTGGGTTGGTGCATCTGATTAAGTCCTTCCCTGCTACTTCCCATTTTTAGGCATTGAAACATTTGCTGCTACTGGAGGTGCTGGAACGTATTCTTTTTGATTTAGTAACTAGTGCACTCTTTCTGTCCTGGGGCATACTGCTTGATTTTTTAATTAATTTATTATGACTGTTATTAATTTTGTTCATTAGGCATTTATATGTATTAATTTATTATGACTGTTATTAATTTTGTTCATTAGACATTTATATGTATTAATTTATTATGACTGTTATTAATTTTGTTCATTAGACATTTATATGTATTAATTTATTATGACTGTTATTAATTTTGTTCATTAGACATTTATATGTATTAATTTATTATGAATGTTATTCATTTTGTTCATTAGACATTTATATGTATTAATTTATTATGACTGTTATTCATTTTGTTCATTAGACATTTATATGTATTAATTTATTATGACTGTTATTCATTTTGTTCATTAGACATTTATATGTATTAATTTATTATGACTGTTATTCATTTTGTTCATTAGACATTTATATGTATTAATTTATTATGACTGTTATTCATTTTGTTCATTAGACATTTATATGTATTAATTTATTATGACTGTTATTCATTTTGTTCATTAGACATTTATATGTATTAATTTATTATGACTGTTTTTCATTTTGTTCATTAAACATTTATATGTATTAATTTATTATGACTGTTATTCATTTTGTTCATTAGACATTTATATGTATTGATTTATTATGACTGTTATTCATTTTGTTCATTAGACATTTATATGTATTGATTTATCATGACTGTTATTCATTTTGTTCATTAGACATTTATATGTATTGATTTATTATGACTGTTATTCATTTTGTTCATTAGACATTTATATGTATTGATTTATTATGACTGTTATTCATTTTGTTCATTAGACATTTATATGTATTGATTTATTATGACTGTTATTCATTTTGTTCATTAGACATTTATATGTATTGATTTATTATGACTGTTATTCATTTTGTTCATTAGACATTTATATGTATTGATTTATTATGACTGTTATTAATTGTGTTCATTAGACATTTATATGTATTAATTTATTATGACTGTTATTAATTGTGTTCATTAGACATTTATATGTATTAATTTATTATGACTGTTATTAATTTTGTTCATTAGACATTTATATGTATTAATTTATTATGACTGTTATTAATTTTGTTCATTAGACATTTATATGTATTGATTTATTATGACTGTTATTCATTTTGTTCATTAGACATTTATATGTATTAATTTATTATGACTGTTATTCATTTTGTTCATTAGACATTTATATGTATTAATTTATTATGACTGTTATTCATTTTGTTCATTAGACATTTATATGTATTAATTTATTATGACTGTTATTCATTTTGTTCATTAGACATTTATATGTATTAATTTATTATGACTGTTATTCATTTTGTTCATTAGACATTTATATGTATTAATTTATTATGACTGTTATTCATTTTGTTCATTAGACATTTATATGTATTAATTTATTATGACTGTTATTCATTTTGTTCATTAGACATTTATATGTATTAATTTATTATGACTGTTATTCATTTTATTCATTAGACATTTATATGTATTAATTTATTATGACTGTTATTCATTTTGTTCATTAGACATTTATATGTATTAATTTATTATGCCTGTTATTCATTTTGTTCATTAGACATTTATATGTATTGATTTATTATGACTGTTATTAATTTTGTTCATTAGACATTTATATGTATTGATTTATTATGACTGTTATTAATTTTGTTCATTAGACATTTATATGTATTGATTTATTATGACTGTTATTAATTTTGTTCATTAGACATTTATATGTATTGATTTATTATGACTGTAATTAATTTTGTTCGTTAGACATTTATATGTATTAATTTATTATGACTGTTATTAATTTTGTTCATTAGACATTTATATGTATTAATTTATTATGACTGTTATTAATTTTGTTCATTAGACATTTATATGTATTAATTTATTATGACTGTTATTCATTTTGTTCATTAGACATTTATATGTATTGATTTATTATGACTGTTATTCATTTTGTTCATTAGACATTTATATGTATTGATTTATTATGACTGTTATTAATTTTGTTCATTAGACATTTATATGTATTGATTTATTATGACTGTTATTAATTTTGTTCATTAGACATTTATATGTTTTAATTTATTATGACTGTTATTCATTTTGTTCATTAGACATTTATATGTATTAATTTATTATGACTGTTATTCATTTTGTTCATTAGACATTTATATGTATTAATTTATTATGACTGTTATTAATTTTGTTCATTAGACATTTATATGTATTAATTTTAGAAATAATGGGTGGCTTTGCCTCAGTGAGCTTGTTTTCTTTTCTTTTTTACCTGAAATGGACTTCTCTAACTCCAGAGACATCCTTGCTCACCGATTTGGTTCTTTGCTTGTTGATCCTCTTGTATCCTTAAGGTCCATGAGAAGTGGGACTGTGAACACTGACAGGAATGGGGTCAGAAGATCCTCCCTTCTCACACATCCTTAGTTGGTCTTATTGAGATTAGGGTTACTTTTTCCATAACAACAGTGAAATAATAGAGGGACAGTGTTTCTTTGTGCACTGTAGTGCTAATAGTACTTCTGGAGATGGACTATCAACGTCAGCTGGCAAACAGGACCTGTTCCTTTAAGGTAATTATTCTAGCTGTTTTATGTAACACCAGGTCAGTTAGGAACAAACCTGATATTATTTCTGACCTGGAATTTCCCACTGATACTGGCTGGATGACTGCCCTAGACCATGTGCCATGACTTGTGTTACTCATGTGTATTAAATCACCCATCCCCCACCATACCTTCCTTCTATTTAAAAAATATCATCTAAGGACATTGAATCCCATCTAAATCAAATACTTTCAGATACTTCCCTCCACTACACACACACACACACACACACACACACACACACACACACACACACACACACACACACACACACGCACACATGCACACGTACACACACTTTTACTTCTATTCTGCCTCCATTAGACAAAATTCTAGAAAAAAATATCTACAATCATATTTCTATATATTCTGCCTCCATTAGACAAAACTGGCCAAATCACTGCACCATGACACCAAAATGGACTTAAAGCTAGCCAAATTCCTTAAGCCAAAGCATAGTAAAGTCTTAAAAAACTTCCATATAGAAACAGCAACCTCCTTTAAAGACTTTGGGATATGGCCAGACCAAACATGTTAACCTGCATCTATACATAGAGAAAACATGACACAAATGTAACTGCCTTCTTTACTGAGCCAGAAGCATCTATCCTTTCCTAACCACCCCTGCAAGAGCTGCCATAAATAAGAGATCCTCCCAGCACAAGATGAATATGGATATCCACTCTTCTTACAGCCTCCAGGAAAACCACTTCCACCCTAAAGACCACCCCCAATAAAAATGGTAATTTCACCATTAAATTCCTCTCCTCCCAAGAACACTACTGCTTCAGCTCCTCCAAAACCAAATGGCTTCCAATGAAACAGAGAGCAGGCAGACCTCTTATTTAAATCTCTACAAACTCCTAAATCTTAAAACATTCTCTCCTCTTTCAACAAAGCTGACTGGAAAATCTTCCTGTTATAGTCTCAGAAGTCATTTACACTATATTCTGAGCCTACTACCTCCAAAAAAGAAAAACAAAACAAAAAACAAAGCTGCATTACATTAACCATGTTTTTTTTACACTTGCACCAAAACTCTGGGACTTTCTTCCAAGCCCCATAAAAGAAATGTATTTATTATTTATTTATTTATTTCAGTTTGATTACCGGGGAAGTCCACTGTGCCAAGAAGTGCCCATTTTCAGTGGAGGCCTGGGGAGAAAAGCTCCATGAACAATACAATACAATAGGGTTACAGAGTGTTGAAGGTAAGTACAGGAGTAAAATTCATACAATTAGGAATTTCAAAAGCAATACAATACCTTAAGGGTTGCCTAGTGTTAAGGTAAAATGCAGGTGTAAAATTCAAACAGTCAGGAAATACAATGCATAAATGTACATCATAAATACGGTTAACAGATTTTTTTTTTTTTTTACAATGGATACATGGCAATGCTGATATTTACAATATTTACATACTTGGAGTTAAGTGAGAAATTTGCTTGATCGGGGACAGTCAGCTGAGTATAATTTGGGAGAATAAAAATAGAAACATGGGGGAAGAGTGGAGCAGGGAGTATAGAGAGCTCAGTGGGGAAAAAATTCCCTAGGTATTATGTAGGGTGAAAGCAGGAACATTTCCGTTTAGATGACAGGTATGAGAACAGTTGGGTCTTGAAGGATTCTGGGTTAGGTATTGTTCTAAATGAGGGAGGGAGAGAGTTCCATTTCTTACCTAGAGAGAAGGAGAGTAGACGCTGTCCAGCGGGATGTTTGGGCTTGTGGATGGAGATTAGGGTTTGGTTTTCAGATCTCAGAGATCAATTTGGGATGTATGGTGGAAGGATGTTTGTTAAGGCTGGGCATTTATCTGGGTAGAATATTAGTTTGTGAGCAGTGGTAAGTTGGAGATAGTCTAGGTGGTTGGGGAGCTCTAGCCAGTTCAGGGATTGTAGGGTAAGGCAGTGGTGTGTTGAGGTTTTGGATTTGGTGGCAAATTTGGAGATCCTATTATAACAAATTTCAAGTTTTGAGGTGTTGGAAGCAGACAGATTGGTTAGAAGAGGTGCTCCATAAAGTAGAGAAGGTAGAAGGTAGGTAATAGCCAAGGTATGCCTAGAGGAGTTAGAGAAAGCGGTTATTCCTGTAGAGCATACCTAACATTTGGTGGGTTTTCTTTATGTTTTGTTATATGTGGATATAGAATTTAAGTTGTTCATCTATGGTTATGCCAAGAAGTTTTGCAGAAGGGACCACTTCTAAAGCAGTGTTGGCTTGGCTTAGGACTTTGAAAGCATTTTTGTCAAAGGAGAAAGCCCTAGAAGGAGAGAAAAGTAAAATTTTAGATTTGTTAGAGTTAAGAGACAGATGATTTTGGTGCATCCAGTTCTCCATAGTAAAAAAAGCTAATTGTGTTTTAGTCAGAAGTTCAGGAAGGTTAGAGGTGGCACAGACTAAGGTAGACTCATCAGCATATTGGATAACTGTGGTGTCAGGAATGACAGTGTAAAGGTTATTAATAAAGATGTTGAAGAGCAAGGGTCCAAGGATAGACCCCTGGGGAATGCCGGTGGGAGTTGGCAGGAAGGAGGAGGTAGAGTTTCTCCATATGGCAGCTTGAGATCTGTCTGATAGGTAACTGGAGAACCAGGATAGAGTAGAAGGGGCGAGATTAAGATTGGCGAGATGTAAGAGAAGGTGTGTATGGGAGATGGTGTCAAAAGCTTTAAAGAGATCTAGAAGTACTGTGGATACTAGAAGTTCAGAATCTCGGGCTTGATTGACTGTTTCAAGGAAGGATAGTAAGGCAGTTATGGTGCTGTGGCTGGGGCGGAAGCCGTGTTGGGTGGGTGTCAGTAGGTGATTTTGAGTTAAGAAAGGCAGAAGTTGGTGGTGGACACATTTTTCTAGAATTTTGAATATTGGAGAGAGTAGGGCAATGGGGCGGAAGTTGGAAATAGTGGTGTTTTTGCCTCCTTTATGGAGAGGTATAATGTAGGCTGAATGCCAAAGTTTGGGTACATACGACTCTTTTAAGGATCTGTTAATTAGGATGCAGATTGGGAGGGCAATACCTTCGGCAGCACATTTGAGGAAGGAGGAGGGTATGTTATCAGGGGCATTAGAGCATGGCTTTAGTTTGGATAAGAGCCTTTTTATAAAAATAATTGAAACAGGTTTGAGCTGGAAATTACAAGGACAGTTATTATGGTTGTTGGGTGTTAAGGGAGGAGAGTTGGATGGATTATTGTTTGGGAAAGTTTTGGTTAGCTTAGCTATGGTTTCAGTGAAGAAAGAGTTGAAGTGAGAGCTCAGCTCCATGTCAGTTAAACTAGGGACAGGGCAGGGATTATTCCTGGACCCTGGATGGAGAAGGGAGTTTACTGATTTCCAGAATTGTTTAGGGTTCTTATTATTGTTGGACTGAAGTTTATTATAGTAGTTTTTTTTGTCCAAGGTGATTAGCTTTTTACTTGGTTGTGGAGTTGGGTGTATTAGAGTAAGGCGGAGGACATTTTATTTTTCTGATAAAGCTTCCAGGATTTGTCCCTGTGATGCATGATTTGTTTTGTTTCTTTGGTCAGCCAAGGGGCCGGATTGACTTTGACTCATTTGTTTCTTGGTGAGGCTAGGGAGTTAAGTGTATTTAGGATGACAGAGTTAAAATGTTCTACAGCATTGTCAAGGGGAAGAGTATTTAGGATTTGCCAGTTAATTTGTTTAAAAATGTTTGAGAAAATTGTAGGGTTAAAGTTAGTAAGATTTCAAGTTTGAATGTAGTGGTGTTGATATAGAGTGGAGTTTGCTGAGCGATGAATAAAAGCAGGGAGATGGTCACTAAAGGTATCATGGATAGTGCCAGAGAGAATTATTTTGTTAGGATGGGAGACTAGAATCCAGTCTAAGGTGGACCCTGGGAGATGATTTTTGTTAGGACGAGTTGTTGAATGGATTACTTGGGTGAAGTTGTAGAGGTTAATGGATAGGGAAAGGGATGGTGTGTTGATTTTATTCCAATCAATATTAACGTCGCCTAGAATGTAAGTTTCATATTTTATTTCAGTTGAAGCCCAGAGAAGAATATTTTCAAGGGTAGAGATGTTGTCGCCTGGGGAGATATATAAGGAAATAATGCAGATATTCTTATGTTTATTTAGTCGTAGGAGACCTGCTGTTAGTTCCGAATTTTTTAATTGAGGGGTGGTGATTTGAAGAGGGATTAGGGAGAGAATATTAGAGTAGATTAGAGCAGAGCCTCCACCTTTTTTATTTAATTGGTCGCTTCTGAGGATGTAGAAACCAGGAGGTGAGATTTCAGAGTCAGCAATATGGGGTTTTAGCCAGGTTTCGGAGATGGCTAAGATGTCAGGTTGGTTGTGGTTAATCCATGCTTGTACTTGGTGTACTTTGTTAAGGCTCTGGGCGTTGATAGTGAAGAACTTAAGAGTATTAAGAGAGAAAGCACGAGAAGAAGGGGAAGGGGGGAGAGGGTTATTTGTAGTAGGAGAGAGAGGGGTGGGGAGAAGGAGTTGTGTGTAATGAGACGGGGGCCAGGGTTAGGATGGATATCTCCCGATAAGGCTAGGACATTACTGGAGATAACTTTTAGCCTTTTAGGTTTGTATAGTAGGAAGTTGTTTGGGGCTAGCAGTAGTATAAGAGTGAAAGTGTTTGTTGAGGTGGAGAAGAGTTTGGGATGGAATAGATGCAGTAGATTAGGAGGAATGAGAGAGGGGGATATGGAATGGAAGTGAGAGAATAGAAAAGGTTGCAGGTTAGTGCAAGGGGTGATTTGACTAGAAGGAAGGTATGGGGGAGCTTTGGACGAGTAAGAGGTGGCATGGTAAGGAGGAGTTAGCAGTAGAAGAAGGGAGCAAGGGATCAGGAAAGTATAGAGTGTTTGGGAGGGCATGTTTGGAATGGGGAGAAAAGAAGGGAGAAGTGAAGTGAAAGAGAACATGCTATTTGAGGAGGAGTGGTAAAGAAGTAGAAAGAATTATATTAAAATTGTAGAGAGGGGAGGAGGAGAATTTTTGTAGAGAGGGAGAGGGATGAAGGAGAGGGAGGAGTAGGAGTGGGAGTGGTGAAAGAAGAGGACTATGAGTAGTTAATTGATATAGGTGGGAGGGGTAATAAGGAGAGGACTGAGACTGGGTAATTGAATGGGTGGGAGCAGAATGTGAAGGATAAGTGTAGAGGTGCAGGGGGTGGGTGAGATTTGGGGGCAGAATAGGGGAGCAGAGTGAGCCCGCAGGGTGAACGGAGTGGGTAGAGCCAAAGGAAAGAGAATGTGAGGAAAACAATCAGTAGAGTGTGAGAACTGGAAGGTAAGTTTGGAGAGATGTGTAGGGGGAATGAAAGACTTACAGAGAAGTAGAGTAGTGGGTAGATATCTGGATGGCAGACAGTAGAAGCAGGTAAGAGGCTTTATGAGAATAGAGAAGGGGAGTTTGCTGAGTGAAAAGAGGATAGGTAGCCCTGGGATAGTAGTGGGGGAGAGAGCAGAGGAAGAGATGTCAAGGGCTGTGTAGGGGAGATAGGATAAGAGTGGGTGAAGTTAGTAGAGACAGTAAGCAGGTAAAGGAGCGTCACCTAGTGGCAAGTCAGTTTGAAGTAGCAAAGTCCCCTGAGGGAGATATCAGGTTGGAGGGAGTGGGCTCTCGTAGTCCTAGAATGGGGATATAAATATAAACTGGGGGAATAGGGTTATTAAGTGGCAAAGAAGGGGAATTTAGGCTGCTGGTTAACCTGGCGGGGAAGAGCTCTGCGACCTAGAAGGACTTATGTTCTTTCTTTAATTATCACAAAATGTAGGAGCAGTACACATACTTTCCCTAATATTCCTTGCTGGGAAAGACACTCAGGGAGCAGATGGGAGTTCAGTTATTTTGATTTAGTTTCCTTTTCTGAGGGATTCTCTAATATTCCTTGCTGGGAAAGACGCTCAGGGAGCAGATGGGAGTTCAGTTATTTTGATTTAGTTTCCTTTTCTGAGGGATTCTATCAAGCACATCTGGTAGGGTACATTCAGGAGGTTAGAGCAGGATAGGCAGGAGCCCAAGTTTCCCTAATATTCCTTGCTGGGGAAGACACTCAGGGAGCAGATGGGAGTTCAGTTATTTTGATTTAGTTTCCTTTTCTGAGGGATTCTATCAAGCACATCCGGTAGGGTACATTCAGGAGGTTAGAGCAGGATAGGCAGGAGCCCAAGATTAGGTGCAGATGCTGGAGCCAGGGATACACAGCAGCCTGGGGCAGGACTAGAGAATAAAGATGGCGTCAAATTATTTATTTTTATTTTTATTTTACATTTGTTGACCGGGCTAGTCTAGCTGGATACATGTCCATTTTCAGTAGAGGCCCGGGGAGATAAGCTCCTAACAGTTTAAAATAATTTCTCATCAAAAGTAGTACATGTTTATAATGCAAATACATTCATAGTACGGGAGATAAACAAACTTTAACTGGTCACATATTAATAATGCTTAAAAATGTAGAGTATTAAACTTAACTTAGTAGAAATACATTTACAAATAAGTATTCCGAAAGAAAAATAGCATAATGTACAGTATGTGTAGATAAAAAGAAAGTTAAGAGAAGTAGTAGTTACGTAATACGTCTAGTAGTAAAACATGTCAATATTTTTTTTTTATACAGTAGTAAGTAATACCATGATGAAGAAGTGGATCATTAGGTGTTAAGATGAAGTAAAAACTGGGTTGAGAAGGTAGGGTTGAGTCAAGTAACAAAAACTAGTTGGTCAGTCAGGGTTCGTACATGGGCACATCCGATGTGTTTTGAGGAAGAGCTTTAGGTTCTTTTTAAAAAGAGTTATAGAGGGGAGTGTAGAAAGTTTGGAGGGAAGCAGGTTCCAGGTTTTTCCAACAGTATTATTAAAGAGAGAGTCACCTGCCCTATTGCTTGCTTTGTTGATATTTACAAGAAGATCTTGTGAGGATCTAAGAGATTTCAGGTTATGGTAGGGGTGAATAAGAGTAGATAGTATGGGTGTTTTGGCAGGTTGATAAAGTATCTTATGGGCGATCGCTAGTTGATTAAATTTCAGCTGCTGTTGTAATTCAAGCCACCCTAGTTGCTTTAGATTAATACAGTGGTGGATTCTGAAGGGGTTACCTGTGGCAAACCTGGCTATATTGTTGTAGGAGAGTTCTATTTTCTTAAGGTTATTTTTTGAGAGATTGGTGAATATGGGTGAGGCATAGAGAAGGGTAGAGATTAGGTGGGAGTGGGCAATAGTTATTCTAGTTGCAGGAGTGAGGAAGGGTTTGATTCTGTAAAGAGAGCCTATTTTTTTATTAATAGTTTTCAAATTTTTGCTGATATGGGTGTTGAAGTTAAGGTTGTTGTCTATGGTGATACCTAGCAGTTTGGTAGTAAGATCTTGGGATATAAGTGTACTATTTTTAGATGATATAGTGAAGTCTATTTGGGGGGATTAGCTAGTAGGTGTGAAAAGGAGGAGTTTAGTTTTTTTTGGGTTAAGTAAGAGACAGCGTTGTGTAAACCATTTTTCAACAGAGTTAAATGTGTGTTGTGTCAGGGAGTGAAGTTCAGACACAGATGTGGATGAGCAAATAAGTGTGGAGTCGTCTGCGTATTGTATGCATGTAGCTTGGGGAACTACTTGGTGAAGGTCATTGATGAATAAAGTAAACAGGAGGGGGCCCAGTATGAACCCTTGAGGGACACCAGTGTTAACAGGTAGATGGGTAGAGAGAGTGGAGTTCCAGAGTACAGCTTGATGTCTGTTATTTAAGTAGGACTGGAACCATTTTATAGCTAGTGTGTCAAGTGACAGAGATTTAAGAATATGTATGAGTATTTGGTGATTAACCATGTCAAAAGCCTTGGACAGGTCTAAGAAAAGTGCAGAGGAAAGCATGTTAAGGTTACGGTTTTTGTTGATGGTGTCCGTAAAGGAAAGGAGGGCAGTGGTAGTGCTATGGGAAGGTCTGAAACCATGTTGGGTATTGGTAAGCAAGTTATTTTGGAGAAGGTGGTCAAGCAGGTGCTTGTGGATACACCTTTCCATGATCTTAGATAAGGGGGAGAGCAGAGCTGTGGGGCGAGAGCAGGGCTATGGGACGATAGTTGGAGAGTTCAGTGGAATTTCCACCCTTGTGAAGGGGAATAATATGGGAAACTTTCCAAAGTTTAGGAACATATCCTTCAGTGATGGTTCTGTTTATTAGTATGGAGATAGGGTAAGCTATGGATTTGGCTGCTAACTGTAAGTATTCTTCAGGTAGTAAGTCAGCAGAGGGAGTACATGGTTTGAGTTTTTGGATAAAGGAGAGAATATATGCTGTTGGGACAGGTTGGAAGAAGAATGGATGTGGTGGGTTTGAATTAGAATTGGGTGTAGTTGTGTTATGACTAGAGAGCTGACTGGCAAGAGTTTGAATTGCTTCGGTGAAAAAGGTATTAAAGGCATTAGCTGTTTGCTTGGGATTCTCCTTGTCAGTGCCTTTTGGGTTGAGTGTGATAGATTGACCAGGCTGTAGTAATTGCTTAATACTTGCCAGAACTTCTGTGGATTATTATGTTGGGTTTGCTGAGACTGTAGGTAATTGTTTTGTTTATCGGGCAATATTGCTTTTTTAGTCACATTTCTCAGTTGCTTGTAGTGTTGGTGATTGATAGGGTTTTTAGTTAAGCGTGATTTATTCCAGAATTTGTTTCTGAGGTGGATTTTTTGCTTAGTTTCTTTAGAGAGCCAAGGAGCAGATTTAGTTCTTATTCTAATAGAGCGGGTAGGAGCATGGTGGTTTAGTATAGCTAGAAATTTAGCATTAAAGTAATCAACAGCTTCATCGAGAGAAAGGTGTTTTAAGGGGAACCAATTACATGCTTTAAGTTCATTCTGGAATAGATCCAAATTGAAATTTTTCTTGGTTCTAATTGTTCTAGTAATGGGTTGAAAGGGTGGATTGGCTTTGAGCCTGATAATGTAGGTTAGTGAGTGATCACTTACATCATCAGGGAGTGTATCGGCTTCATAAGTGTGGGGCTGGTAGTTAATGAGTATCCAGTCTAAGGTGATTTCTTTTTTATTTGTCTTGTTTATTCTAGTAGGGGAGGTAATAGTTTGAGTAAACCCATAGAGATTAATATGGCTAGTAGGGTGTTTGTTGCTGCAAGACTTCCAATCTATGTTAAAATCACCTAGGATTATGGTTTCTTGTGGTAGGTTTTGAGATAACCAACACAGGATGTTTTCGATGGTACAAATGTTATTTCCTGGAGGAACATAGATGCAGATAATGTAGATAGATTTGACTGAGTTAAACTGAAGTTTGGTAATAAGAATCTCAGCATTAGAGTCCTGAGGTGGTTTCTGGTTGAAGGTGGTTATTTGAAAAACAGATTTGAATAAGACAGCTACTCCACCACCTTTCTTGGCTACTCGGTCAAGACGTAAGATATTGTAACCAGGTGGGATAACTTTGTTGTCTTTAGTTGAAGGTTTTAGCCAAGTCTCTGTTATACAAATAATATCAAATGAGTAGAGTTCCAAGAGAACATGGAGTTGTGTTATTTTGTTATTAATGCTACGTGTGTTTAGGTGAGCTATTAAGAGTGAATTGGTTGTTTTATTTAAGTAGGGGGATGGCAGAGGGGTTTGGGTTGAAGAGTTGAGTGATAGTGGAGGTGTTTGGGCCTAGGTTTGGGTGAATATCTCCATCCTTTAGGGAGAGGAGTAGTATTACATATCTAGTGTTAGTAGATTTACTTAGAAGAAATGGATGTCTTCTGGAATTGGGGAAGTCATATCTAATGTGGGCTGTCATATGGTATTTTGGTAGAAGATAGCTAGGTGAGGATGTAAAGTTGACATGGTGAGTGTAAGAGGCTAGAATAGAAGAGGTTGATTGTTTAGTAGGGTAGGGAAGATTTGGATAAACTGGGTGTTCATAGGAGGTTAGCAGGTATGCTAGTATTAAAGAAGAAAGAAGTGAGAGTATGAGTAAAGTATGTAGAAGGACTAGAGTGGGTAGTTTGTTCATTGCACTGGTGGATATTAAGGTCTTGGTTTAGGCACAGAGGTAAAGGAGATGTGGTGATATAAGGGAAAAGGGTGTGGTGGGAGAGATAGGGAGTGGTAGAAAAATGGAGGAAAAATAGGTAAGATTGGTTAATGAATATGTGGTTGTGATAGGTGGAATGGAGAAGGGGTGTGGTTTGGTAGGTTTAAATGTCGGACCTCTGGGGGTGGGTGGGAACTGGGGGTAGGATAGGGGAGCGGAGTGAGCCCTCAGGGCGAACGGAGCGGGTAGAGACAAAAGGAATAGAAGTTAGAGAGGAAACTTTCAGCAATGCAGCTAGCTACAGGTTAGAAAGGTAGGACCTACGTGGGAAAGGTCTGAGATAGTACAGGAGTCTAATGAAAAGGAGAGCCAGAGGGGAAAAATACTGAAAGGACAAAAGGTGAGTATGAAGAGGATCAGGTCAGGGACATAAGAAATTTGGTGAAGTTACAGAAGTAGAACAGAGAGAGGCAGTGAAAGATGTATGGGATAAGGGTGCCACCTAGTGGGCAGATCTGGTATTGTAGGTAAGTGTGTAAGAGAGCTAACTGGTGTAGAACTGTGGTAGAAGAGATTTAAAGTAAGAGAGAGTTTAGGTAAGTGGAAGAGGTGTGTTGGCTGTTTGGTAGATAGAGAGGAGGGGTAAAGGAAGCTGGCTGCTCAAGCTCATTGCAAACTTTGGAGCCCTGATGTAAGTAGTATACAGGGGTCTGATTTACAAGGTGGACTTAGTCCATAACATACTTTCTTTCTTCCTTGATAGAGGGTGCAGAGAAAAGAAGCTGGTAGATGAGGCCACTGGACTTTGGATAGGAATTGTTATCTCACCGGGTAGGTAGTGGTTATATTAGGAGCAGGAGAATGTTGAGCTGGGTACTTTGGGGAGAAAGGGAGACAAATGTACAGAAGAGAACAGTTAGCATTCAGCATATATATAAGCAGTATAAGCTAGCAGTAACAAATACAACATTTCAAACATTCACATTTAAATATGAGGTAGATACATACATTTAGGCATTCTAAGCATGTCTCTAACAAATCAAAGGAATAGCATTCAAGATAGTTGCAAAGGAATAAAAACTACAGTGAATAAGGTCACATTTAAGCAGTCCAGGCAAGATATGATATATGCTATCCCACTAATGGCCCGTAGGTGCGAGCTAAGCATTAAATGTGGAGGTCCCCACTCCCTAGGGATATCTGTCTGGCAAGCGGTGCAGCATGAATTCCCATAAAAATCTTGAGGACAGTATTCACTGGAAGCTGCTTAAATAGAGCAGCTTTATCATGTGCCAGGTCCCAGTAAAAATACCATTACCAGATATAGTGAGGAACAAGTAGTTACCAGTTTTAAATTTTAATATATAGGTAGCTAGTAAATGCTACGTTTGTAAAGTGAACAAATAAAGGAAATATATGAGTTTAGGCACATTCAAACAGGAGCCACAATGCTGGTACTACTACAAACCGCCGTTACAATGGTGGTACTACTACAAACCGCCGTTACAATGGTGGTACTACTACAAACCGCCGTTACAGGCTGTACTTAGGAAGAATAAGCGACCACAGCACACTCAGTCTAGCTTCTCAGGTGAAGCATATTCCATTCTAGTCGTACCTGGCTGTGAGCCTATAATAGGGTTTCCCAGGGCATTCAGATTAGCTCCACGTGGGTGGCGTAGTTGTAAATAGCCGTTTCAGCTGTACAAGCACTAATCACTTTAAAAGTATCACATTCACAGTCACAACAATCATGTGCCTTTAGGAAGGGTTATTAGCCTGCATGGCTGTAAATAATGTAAGACCCAACAGACTGTTCTGACTTGCTCCACATGGGTGGCGTGGTTGCAAATAGCCGTTTCGGATGTAAAAGTGCTGAAAACTTTAAATTGGTCAAATTCACAGTCATATACTTGCAGGAACAAATGTTCGATTGCAAGACTGTAATTAGAGTAAAAAACTCAAGACAGAATGCTTGGTCTCATTCCACATGGGTGGTGCAGCTTACAATAGTCATTGTAGGCTATAAACACAGTACTAATAAGGAGTTGGGCTATCCACAGAGTTATTGGTCATGATATGCAAGAACAAGTGTTTGCATGCTAATTTAACATGTACTAGGCAAGCAGGTTATCCACTCCGTTGTTGAACTAACAACCTGTCCAAGTTTAAACAAATGGGCTAGGTGAGTGAACACACGGTTACAAAAACAGCTACAGCATAGTGCAGGTGGACCCAGAGTATCTCAATCAGGATAGTGGAATTGGGGTTAAGAGATAGCATAAGCCTAATAAGCCTAAAATGTAGGCATCAGTCAAAAAGCACCTCTTCAAACATGTCTAAATGCATGAGCTGTCAGGTGGGACATACTACCTAACCTTTTCAGTACCTACTGCTGTCTATTTCCTTTACCTTCTCCTCCAAATATAATCGTTATACTCTCATACTAGAAAACCATTACTGTAAATATTGTGTATAACGTTTTTGGCCAAACATGTATCATTTCATGCTAATGGATGTAACTTTGGTCTTGGTTGTTCTTAGCCATCTATTCTTTGTGACTGTATTATCTGGCTCTGTGCCTGAAATTCATCCATAGTAATCAGTGTGCCACTGACAGTAAATAACCATTAATAAAATTAAATACAATAAACTTATTCACAGCATGATGTGGAGGGGACATCGTATGGGGAGTGGAAATGTCTTATTCATCAGGTCTGGAGTTCCCTAAGGTGAAGCTGGAGTTTCTAGCATCTATGGAGCAGTTACTGAATTCTGTTCATGCACCATCCACAATGTTATCTTGAAAGTTTTCTGCCTAAGCTTTTGATCATATAGTATTTTACTGCTTGTGTAAACGAAGAGACCAGTGAGTTTTCCAAGTAGCTGTTTAGTTTAATGAAAAGCTTCAGCTTTGCTCAGTCTGTTTTTGCTGCAAGCCATAAATGTTGACACTCTTTAGAGTTAGTCTTCAAGCTTGATATTGGACTACGAGTTTGGTAGGAGAACCTAACTCTTGATGTATCGCATCAATCACATTTCGACTCCCTTGTACTTGTCTTTCTGAGATGTAATGCCTTTCTGTTTGTCAGGTAATAACCTTTATTGACAATTCTTGATTACCTCCACATTACTTATGTTAGTACAGGTGATCTAGACGCACTGATGATGGGTCAGGTAATAACCTTTATTGACACTTCTTGATTACCTCCACATTACTTATGTTAGTACAGGTGATCTAGACGCACTGATGATGGCATGTAATCCAGCCATGGCTAGGATGCTGGGCCTGTAGTCGCTCCTGTTACTGTGCACCTTAGAACTGTCATTTGACATGAGTCATGATATGACCATGAGCTGAGCCCCTACAGCAACTCATAGAAGGGGATAGAGATGACTCTGCTTTTTGGAGTGCAAACTTGCTGTGGATAAGTGTTATACTTTCTACAAAGAATTCCTTCATATAAAGGGATCTCTGCTACACTAAGTCATCTGGCTACACTCTTACTGGCAGTTAGCAGGCTGGACAGCAAAACCCGTAAGCCCTCTCAGTAAGTTTTTTTTTTCCTACCAGTGCTGTGAGGAAGCCGTTTGATTGTTTGCAGAAAACATTTCCAAACTCTGGCATTTATCTGCTAGGATACAGCCACTGAGCACTGCACATTGCTGGGCGTGGATGGCTCAGCCTTGTGGTGGACTGAGGATACAGCCACTGAGCACTGCACATTGCTGGGCATGGATTGCTCAGCCTTGTGGTGGACTGAGGATACAGCCACTGAGCACTGCACATTGCTGGGCATGGATGGCTCAGCCTTGTGGTGGACTGAGGATATAGCCACTGAGCACTGTACATTGCTGGGCATGGATGGCTCAGCCTTGTGGCAGACTGAATTTGATTATATCAGTTGTGATACTCTCATGTATGGTATTTTAGCTAAGCGGCATTCCATGTGCACACGATATCTTCATTCTATGTGGCTGTTAAGATCTTGGCGTGACTTGCTAGTTCCTATTATTATCCAAATTTTTCGCACATTTCTATAGATCATGGCTTTTCTAATCATGTTATTATAAGTTTTATTTACCCTGAGTTTCAAGAAGATATCTTTAGGTGTAGGAATTTTGGAGAAATATTGTCCTGTCTGGAACCTTCTATTCCTTGGGAAGGTAATTGAAAAAGTGGTATAGTTGTAGCTGTATTCACATGTGATGTCTCATGATTTTTATTGGATCATTGTCATTCTGGGTTTAGGTTCAAACAGAGTATCGGGAAAATAACCTCCTGGAGGTGAAACATGAACATTAATATTCCATCTTGGTCCTGTTTGATCTTTTACTGGTATCTGACACCATGGACCACTGTGGATTATTGAGAACCATCCTTAATTATTTCACTTCTTACTTTCTGAGTTTCTGGGTGGTGCTAGTTTTCAGTTTGGAAACCTTGTGGTTCTTACCTGCTTTCCGGCAGTGGACACCAGGCCTTTCTTGGCGGCAATGGCAGCAGACCTCTCTTGGCTCCAGTATTACTTACGATGTACATGTTGCAGCTTAGGGACGTCATTGCTTGGCGAGATAGGTTTTACTAAGCCTTTGCTGACGACATTCAGCTGCACTTCTCCTCTTCTCTAGATTATGTCTTGGACTTTACATCCCTGGAGGACTGCTTGGATGCTATACTTGACTGAATGACCAGTAAATGTCTCAGGCTTAAGCCATTGAAGACTGTAGCCATACTAGTGCACACCACTGTGTATCGATCTATTGCCCCACTCCAATCCCCATCAATTACTTATAGGGTGAATCAGTTGTAATGTGATCATTCTGGGCATTGCACTTTATTGTAGGCTTCCATTGAGATAAAGTGGTCACCTTTATCTAGACATGATATTTTCATCTGAAAAATATTGCACAGATTAAGTGGTATATTCCATCTTTAGATTTTGGGACAGTGCTCATACCCTGAGTTTATCCTGCCTTGACAACTTCAGTTTTGTCAACCTTGGGTTACAGGATGAAAATTTCAGCTGCTTGCACTGGGTGCAGAAATTGGTGGCTAGATTGATAAGTGGCATTCCTGAGATGTACCACATCACCCTGTGTAACAGTTTGTGTTGGTTTTCAGTTACAACTAGCTATTCAATAAGATGGTTGCACTAAATACCAGGCCCTGCCCAAACGGCATCCTGTTTACCTGAAAGAACCTTTGAAACGTTAGTTCCATTTAACTCAGTCATGTCATCTTGGTGTTTCTGGGGCCTACATTGGAATCTTCTGGAAGGTGCCTGGCAGTTATCACACAGGAGTAAGGCTATAAGTTAATGAGGTGCAGTTATCACGCAGGAGTAAGGCTATAAGTTAATGAGGTGCAGTTATCACACAGGAGTAAGGCTATAAGTTAATGAGTTGCTGCTTGTTTGTATGGTACAGGGTTTGATTCTGCCCAACTTCATTTGCCTGCTCTGTGACACTGAGGAGGTCAAATAATTATGTAGTGCTCCCAGGTTTCCCCAGAAAAGGGACACGTTGTCCAGTGACCTTACTCAGTCAACAAATGGACAAAGTAAAATACATGATTTCTTTTGCATATCTTGCTAGGGTCCTCTGGAATCAGCTATCATCCATGATTTGAACATGCAAGTTAGAATTTTCCCTTAGGAGGTCTCTGTGTTATCTTACTTTTAGGAGAAGCTACTGGGCATCTAGCAGACAAAGTTATTCAGTCTTCCAAATGTTGAACTTTTCAAGAATTTTTTTTAATATAAAGTTTTTAATTATTTAACATTTTATTTTTATTACTGTTTGCTGTACAGTTTTATTACATGTTCAATGTTACATTTTAAACATTTTATTATTTCTCTTTTTTATAAAATGCTTTTCAGTAACTCTGAATTCATAAAATAAATAAATCCTTCAGACGTGGGAATAAGGTGGCCTGCTTGAGGCTGTCTGGTTTTAAGGAGGCACTCAGGCAGTCTACTCCCATTACCCCATTTGAATGAGAGGTCTTATTTGGCCAGCTTTCACAGAACATAGTAGATGACCTCTTGAACTGGAAACAAATCCTTACCATGGTGAATGAATCTTATGAACCCTTCAGCTTCTCCACTTCTTCTAGACCTAGCAACTCCCCCACAAAAACAAGAACAAGTTCTCCTTTACTGGGACCTCTCCCTTCCTCTCCTGGACCTTGGTGGTGGCACTAAGCACGTCTGGTAAATCAAAACTTTAATTGGATGGTGACACTAGACATGGCAGATGGCCTCTGGTACATCAGTGTCTTGGATTCACACAGGAAGTTTATTTGATTTTCTCAGAGCAGATACCATATTCATTATGAAGTGCTGCTTTCTGTCTCTTCAACCAAAGTGTTTAATAAGATGTTGGCTATGGTACTTGTGGCCTTACAGGAGAAGGAATTTCACATGTTCGTTTACCTGGATGACTGATGTCTAGTGGCCCACTGACAGAATCTCTGGAATAGGTATTCTATGGCTGCAGTCCCTAGGGTAACCATATAATAGGAGGAGTCTTTTTTGATCTGTTTTATGAGAGTTGCCTTCAGTAATGATAAGTTAAACACTGTTTAATCTCAGTCATTAATGCCCATGGAGAGGGCATAAGGGGCCATGTCTTTGGCTTCCTGTATGAGGGCACATCACAAATTCCAGATTTCAACCATTCTGGGTTTGATATTAATGATACTGTTTGCATGTCTCTGACTATCAGTGTTGCAGTCAGTGGTGTAGTATCAACAGCTGCAGGGCCACCATAAATGCACAGATGTGTGGCCCCAGATTGGTGAACAATTCACACTGACCTCAAACACTTCATTGGCACAGTAATTCTCTCATTACAAATCCCCCTGATTTAAAAAATAGTGGTCTTCCTGGAGAGTGGGATTCATGTGAACCATTTGGTACTCTGCACGATTTTCCTGGTCTTCCGTATTCGGGAAAGAAAAGTTGTAGTCCTTTTGCTGCTGTAGTCAGACAGGCAGTCTGTCATGTTACACCTAAACAAATGAGGGGGTACATAGTTTTACTGTGTATTTAAAGTCAGTGAGCATCTGGCTGCAGTTGATGCATTCCTATGAACTGATCCTGGTGTTCAGCTCCCGCAGCTGCTCCATTCCTATGAACTGATCCTGGTGTTCGGCTCCCGCAGCTGCTCCTCATGTCTTTTTATGGACTTCTGAATACTGAAGCTGTGCCTGGAGTGAATCGTTAAGACTTGGGGAACCCTACAGGTTGACATATTTGTCACTTAAAAGAATACAGCTCTAGCCTGTTTTGCTCAATGCTCTCCCATGCTATGCTCCATTCAGCAGACAAAGGTGAGTTTATGGTGGAGAGGTTTCCATCCCATGACAAGGAAGATGCATGTAAGCCTTCCATGCATTCCTTCAATTCCATAGTCATTGTCACAAAGTTTAGAGATGAAAGACTGAAAGACTGAACTAATCCTTTTCACTTTCTGGTGGCAGGAGAGGTACGGTTTCAGGACTGCAGATTCCTTGGTGTTGGTGATACAGAAAACACTCCCATTTTTAATTAATTAGGCGCCTACTGTTCCAGTAGTGATGAACTCCATCTCAGGACATGGTTCTTGCTGTAGACCTCCTGATCCTGGTGATTTTCCTGGCAGGGGTTTAAAAGGTGACTAATATTTCCTGGATGGCTTTACCTGACAGATGCACTATGCCAAGTGGAAGAGATTCTCCAGCTCTGCAGAGTGGTAAGTGAGTTTGCAGGCTGTTCTGACTTCCCATTGTGAAACACATATTGTTTTTGTTATTGCATGAACAAGGTGCGTGTGTCAGCTCTTTTGCACGTGATAATTTTAAAGCAGGCAGAGTTGTGGCCCAGCAATAGTCAGAAGAAATTTTTTTAAATGTGTTCTGCATCTCCATCCATCTTAGAAAATCCCTTTCTTCCCATGGAATTAGCTTTCATGAATTATATGCTTACCTGTCCACCATTTGAACCTAGAAGATTAGTGATTTTTAAGTTTCACTTGGAAAACAGCTTTGCTGGTAGCCATCATCTCTGCCAGCATGGTCTTGGAGCTACAGTACCTAATGTGCATGGGCTCATAGCTTATATTTCACAAGGGAGCTACAGCACTTAATGTGCATGGGCTCATATCTTATATGTCACAATGGAGCTACGGTACCTAATGTGCATGGGCTCATAGCTTATATTTCACAATGGAGCTACAGTACCTAATGTGCATGGGCTCATAGCTTATATTTCACAAGGGAGCTACAGCACTTAATGTGCATGGGCTCATATCTTATATGTCACAATGGAGCTACGGTACCTAATGTGCATGGGCTCATAGCTTATATTTCACAATGGAGCTACAGTACCTAATGTGCATGGGCTCATATCTTATATGTCACAATGGAGCTACGGTACCTAATGTGCATGGGCTCATAGCTTATATTTCACAATGGAGCTACAGTACCTAATGTGCATGGGCTCATAGCTTATATTTCTCAAGAATTATCCTCCCTCTGCCTCCATCTAACTTTCCTCTAGAATATGGTATAAGTATCATTAAACCAGCTGACTGTAATCAATGTCTTTTCTCTAGGGGCAGAAATCTGGGGTGATAGAACTCTTTACACCTTGGATATGCATTGCCTGCTCTGATTCTTCCTGAAGTGAATGCATGGATTTAGAGACACAGATCAGCTTTACTGTGATTTGATAGGGGATGTAGTAGTCAATCAAAGCATGTCAAAGTGGATTGCAAACTGCATTTTTTTGCAATTCTGTGTGCATCACTTACTGGAAAATGTTGTTGTCAAAGGTCAAACTAAGTGGTCACAGTTCAGTCTGGCAGCATGGATGTTTTCAATTTTGGATTCAGAAATGTTCCAGTTCAGGCAGATCACAACCACACCCACTTCACAACCAGACATCAGGAATTCACTGTTGCTTGGGCCATGATTCAGGAACTGGGCTTCCTTTAGCACGTTGGTGCATCAAGACTCCTTCTCCTAAACCTTCACATTTTAATTCTCCTTCATCTACTTTCTTCCACCTCAGTGGACTTTACTGTAGTTTTAACCCAGTCAGACCTCACTAAGGACTGTCCCTGATGTTAGATATAAAAAATTCATAGCTATAGTATATGTTGATCTTCAAGAGGACCCTCTTTAGTGGTTCAGAAATATCCTCCTGTCACCCTATTTTTGGAAAGCCTCTCCTTCTGGTGACTGTGTTTGAAACTCCTTGTAGGTCATGCAAATAAATAGTTACATATTTTTGTAAACAACAAAAGTGATAAATCTTCACTATTTCTTTTCTGATTTGCAGGATGGGTGCTTATTCAGTAGTTACAGATAGGTTTTCAGGTTCAGAAGCTGTACAAGTTGTTCTTGTAAGGTGTGTTATATGACAGTGTCCATCAGCACACTGCATGCATGTCACCTAACATAGAAGCAAAAGAGAAAACAAAGTGAAGCAGAAGAAAGGATGAGCCCAAGTCAAGGAGGGTCCCCTTGTAGGTCATTTGCAGTAACATATCTGTTATCTTATTAGTTCTTACAGCTGAAACAGTTACCTCTTGTAAATGTTATCAGTCTCTCGCTTTTTTGGTTATTTATTAGAAACAAAATGGGTAACGACATTCCAGGTAATTTTTCACTATAATCAAGTCTCACTCCCTGAACTTCTTACTCTCTTTATTTATAATGTCCTTTAAAGTGTGGATACACAAAGAAATTAAAAGTGCATTTTCCATGGAAACATAGGACTCTCATGTTTAAATTTGGAGAAAACTGCCACTAACATTTCCTGCTGTGGAACTCAACATCCCCATTATTAGTTTGCTTGGATTGGCACAATTGTCACTTTTTTCAATGGAGAAATATTGTATCCTTATTCATACCATACAGGGGTGGCTGCAGTGATGCACTGGTTAGCATTGTCACCTCACAGCAACAGGTTCTCTGGTTTAATTCTCAGCTTGGGTGCCTTCTGTGTGGAGTCTGCATGTCCTCCCTGTGGTCACATAGGTTTCCTCCATATGCTCTGGTTTCCTCTCACATTCCAAAAAACATGTAGTAGGTGGATTAGACACTCTAAATTGGCTGTAGGTGTGAGTGTGTGCAAGTGAGTGGTACAAATGAATTAACATGGCAGGGCTAGCCACCTGGAGGTGTAAACCTTGGCTTGAGATGATTGTCACTGTAGAAGTGGCACTTCAACCCCTTGTTCAAAATGGGAAAAGAGATGGAGGATGGATGGATGGAAGGATGTATGGATGGATTCATACCATACAGAAGGTGTAGCAGCCTCTGTTTAGCTCTGAGCAAAACACACCACCCCTCATTCTTATACTTGGGGTGACAGTATTAGGGAGACAACAACCACTTTACTCTAACACCTGAGGAGACAAAGTAGCCTAATTCTTACCCCTTGAGGGAGACTGTAGTCATACTCTGAGGAAACATGGCACCACCTCACTTTTGACTGCAGGGAGATATAGAACCCTCACTCTTACCTTTGGGTTAGCAAAGTACTTTGTTGCTTTTACTTCCTGGGTTAACAAGAAATACAGCAGCCCTGCCTCATCCCTGGATGAGAGTAATACTGTCACTATTGCCTGTAAGGAAATGTGGTACCCTTATGATGTGGGATGCAGTGATATCTTGCGACAGGCATCATCATCTCTTGCATGCTATTTCCATCTTTTAATGCTATGCTTATTCTGTTAACAGTAAGACTGTGCTCCTTTCACAGTAAGACAGCAGGTTCACACTACTTTGTATCTCCCCCACACAATCTGATTAACCCTTCACAATTCAGATATTCTTCTGAAGCTATACTCCCAGTTGTAACTCATAATACTAACATAATTTACTGACAGGTTCAGCAGCTGAGGCAAATGGGAAAGTATATTATATTGCTCAGTAAATTAAACAGGGAATTGTCTTTCTTAGTGAATGTAATGTCTGGCCATTGGGAAGCACAGAATTGTCTATAATTCATTTATGTCTCCTAGAAACACTTAAAAATGAAAAGTAACCCCAGAGAAATGCGGTCTGCCTGTTGTAGTTTGCAGTTTTCCTCAGCTACAGGGACACAGCAGTGCCTCCTTATCAGATGTCTTTTTCTCTGTCCTTCTGTCTTGTGGTTTTCCTGTGCAGTGACCAAGCTCCACTAATATTAAACTCGAACTGCACATTCTGAGTCATACATTATATGCCGCTTTCTTATTTGCAGACAGATTATTTCTTACCTTTTTCTTTGCTGTTGTCAGTGTAGCAGCTTCAAGGAAGTAATCTGTAACCGTGCGAGCTAGAAAGTGGAAAATGTTGTTAGCTACACCTCCTGTAATAAGGTGGGGGTGAATTGGTTTCTACTCGGAACAGAGTGCAGTCACTTATAAAGATCATGCAGATGGAAATCATATACCATTTCAGAAGAACATCAATTAACTGACACACGTGCATTGGACTATAAAGTTGGAGAACATCTGAAGTCCACCTGTATAACCATTAGCTTCCTGGACATGCAGTCCAACCTGAATTACTTTTATCCTCCTGTATTTTGGGTAGAAGGGAGTCACAATTCCACTGTACCTCCTCCTGTTCCCCCGCGTGTCTGCACCACAGCATGGCCAGCACCTGCTGGTGTACCGAAGAAAAAACGAAAAGTCTGCAGCTCGTGGCTCGCCACACTTATCTTCTTTCTTCTTCTGCTGGCCTTGGTTGGAGTTGCGCTGGGATGTTATTACATTCTGGAAATACAGAAAGAACTGAACCAACTGAAGGAGGTACATAGTTTTGGTAGTTTGTTGTGATGCAAGAATCTTCTACATGTTTTTTATCCAATTTCATAATTAGATTTTATTACAGAATGTATAATTTGTTTTTTATAACAGTTTACATCGATGGGGAAATCCTCACCTGCATTTGAGAAACTTATTGGTGAGTATTACTATTCAAATAACATTTAAAGAGTTACATTTGAACATTTAGGTGCTAATGCTGAGATGTATTTTAACATTTTACATTGTCAGAAATCAGAATGTTGTGTATGCATATGACATGTAAATGACATGGGAGAGACAGATGGGACAGAATTAAATTGGTACGAAGACAGAGAAAAACAAAGGACTAGAGACATGAAAGGACAAATTAATGGATAGAAGCATGGGAAAGGACGATAGGCTGAAAAGATGGAAAAGCTGGACAGATGGAAGAATGTCCGTCCAGGAAATACAAAGAACAGGGTGAAGTAAGAAAAAAAGTGATGTAACTGTGTTGGTAACATTCATGATGGATGGAAGACAGAGATAAAAATCACAAGAACAGGGGCATTGGGGTTAACACTTGAACAAGAATGATACAAAAGGTCATCACAGGCAAAAAAACATAAAGAATGTGACAGACAAGGTTAAAAGAGTTAATAATAAAGGATGAGGACCTTCAGAAAGACAAGCACATGAAAGGGTCAGGGAAGGATCGGGTCAAGTGCACAGTCAGATGAAAAGAAATAGAAGGGGCTTAAGTCTACAGACCATGGACTATTTCCTCCACTTGGTAAAAAAAAAAAATATAATCAGAAAGGCTTACCAATGCACTTGGACTTTGTTAGCACTGATCTCAGATTGGAATTTAAACTTACTGTATAACTTGCTGTTTACAGATGACACTAATATGTTTAGCACTGTACTGCAAACTGTCTTTAAACTGCAGTATAGAAAAAAACGCAGAAAATAATTTACATTTTAGAGCTATGATCATTACAGAAGTGTACTGATGTGCATACTGCAAATTCATAGCTTGCTGAAATGTTATTAACATCTTAAAATGAACTACCAGAAGTATCCACAACAAATGAAATACTTTGCTTTATTACTGTTTAATTTGTCCTGATTCATTGTCTTGTGCTATACCTTTCCAGCTCGATAAGGTTCTGCTTATGACATAACAATAGTTCTCATGGGAATAGCTTGCACTTTATTACTACAGCAGTACAGTGTGATGATACAGAAAGTAATTTTAGTTTAGATTTGAGTTTATTTTACTCAGGAGAGATTAATTCTTAAATTTATATTACATTTTTTTCAACAATAACTTATACATTCAGGTTTAAGGATTTTCATTAGCAATAACTAAATAGAAAAGCATAAATAAAATAGTTGAAATATAACTCAAATTGTGTCCAAACATAATTCCAAGTGCTTAAAAAGGTGCTTGCTGTTTTGGCTTGTAGAAAAAAAAAACTTTTTTTTTTTTACATATTTCTGTGCCCGCCACCAACGTTCTAGGCATCTGAACTTTTTATAAGTAAGTTAGTTATACAGAAACACTGAGAGAATAGAATTAACCATGCAGAGGTTATAGAGTACTTTAACACAAATTTGCTCAGTTAATGCATACTTTGTGTATTAATGTTTTACAAAGTAATGGATTATGGTGTTGAGTTGGATAATAGTCTAGGATACAACAGACTTTTATGCCTAAGGTAATGCAGTCCATGAAACAAAACACCAAATTTAATTTACAGAGTAATAAATAGGAAATTGCCAGTACAGAGGCTGGAGTAGACAAAAGAATTTGGATTTTACAGAGTGCCTTTGTTATACACTGTAAAGTGTTACTTAATTGAATGAGTTATAGAAAGGAATGCATTTTATGTGTTACGGTTAGAATTTGTATCAATGCATAAGCTTCCATATATACTGTGAAAAAAACTTTTAATATGAGGATCCAAGCAAACTCAATGTCCTTATTATACCTTCTACACACACACACACACACACACACACACACACACACACACACACACACACACACACACACACACACAAAAACATGCACGTACACACAAACACACATGCACACACATACACACACGTGCACACACACACACACACACACACACACACACACACACACACACACACACACACACAAACACACACACACACACCTGTGCACACACACACACAAATGTGCACACTGCACTCACACACACACACACACACACACACACACACACACACACACACACACACACACACACACACACACACACACACGCACACACGCACACACACATACACCACACTCCCACACACAGACATGCACACTGCACTCCCACACACACACACACACACACACACCTATATATATATATATATATATATATATATATATATATATATATATTTATATATATTTATATATGCTATATGTCAGTAAATCAGTATAATGAAGACGTTGACATACTCGCTGTGAAAAATAAAGCAGTGAAATGCAATGCTTGACAGCATACCTGCTAGATGTAATCATGATATTTCAAATTCATTTTCAGTTCATCCAAGTATATGTTAGTAAGGCCAGTATGTATAGCATTATACACATAATATTATGAGTTTCAGAGTCGTTTACAGCACAGAGCTCTACATGTTTGTCATACACAGACTGTAAGCAAAGGACTTAGAAGACAAACATTGATAGGAAAATGAGCTTCAGTCACGGGTATGAAGGGGAAGATGTATGCAGAAATCAGTTTCTGTAGGTCAGGGAATGTATTCTTCCCACCACAGTACATAATAAACATACAAAACAGAAATATTTGGTTAAAAAAGAAACACATATATATTTATGACACCATTAACAACTATACCTGTTTCCTAATAATCTGTATCCAGTACTATGTTGAATAAAACAATACTGTTTATGCAAATACTTCACTGAAGTACTTTACAAGGAGTGATTTAGATATTACCAATGTAGGGGCAACACGTTTATCAAATGTATGTGTTCCCTAAAATGCTAAATACAGATATAATGGATAAGGTTTGCAGCATCAGGCCTGTTGCATTTATGAAATGAAACAAATAAATGGAATACAAAGACTACATGAGTCAGAAAGGAAAGTAACTGTCTCTTAAATGCTAATGTATGGCTGTTAATACCAATTACTCACTTGAAAGACCTTTAGTTTGAGAGTGGTAGTGTTTGTGTTGAAGGTGTAAATTTACAATACATATTTTTAGTACCTCCCATGCAAATAAATTGCAAATCATGTGTGTTTTCACTTCCACATTTCTTCTACAAAAATAACATAGTCAACTAAAAGAACAAAATGTATTTTTAACATATAGTTGGCCACTACATCCTTTTAACCACCAAATCCATATCAATAAAAGTCTGAACTCTGAATGCTAATTAGTTAAAAAAAAGTTTTGTGAAAATGCAAAATGCAGTAGAAATTGATTTGTAAAATCAACACACCCAAAATTAAGATCTCAGTGCTGCATAAAACTAAGCTTTACCCTAATATTAATCCTCACCCTAAACCTAAACCTCATCATAAAGCTAATTATAACAAAACCATCTTCAGCTGGAAAGCCTCTAATCTCTATAAATATTGCAGAAAAACATTTGACCAAATAACCTTTCATTTAGTGTAGTATTCATCCAGACCAAATTCAACCAAATGATCCTAATGAAATAAATTTCAGTACATTGTAATTTCTAAAAAAAGTCATCTGTGTTGGGACGGGGGAGTAGTAGGTGAACTTGTTCACAAATCCAACATTTTGGGCTACAATCCTGGAAGGTATAACTTTCTACAGTGTTCACAGGTAAATCACTCAAGAGGGTGTGTTTGGGATCTAGCAGTGTTTCAGACTACTACACTGTTCTTCTGTCGAGTCTCATCTGTTTCCTCATGCAGTGTTCAAAATTTAGACATTATAATTCATGGGAATGGTGCTAGAACATGGGAATGGTGCTAGAACATGGGAATGGTGCTAGAACATGGGAATGGTGCTAGAATTATTGAGCCCATGGAAATTTCTGAGGAATATGAATAAATATTGCTGAAAGGTAAGATAGTCAATTTACAAGGAAGGTATGAATCATGGTGCATTGTTGGAGTTAGAGAAAACAGAACGAGATCTGGGCTAATATGGCTTTTGCAGTTTTGTGTGACAATAACCATGCTTGTGTGCATGGGAAGGGGAATATTTGACATGCCTGTGGGATAGGAAGTTTATTTGTCCTGAAGGCATTGTATGATATGTGGCATGCAGAATAGATTGGTGATGGGCACATAAAGAATGGCAGGACAGGTGCTACAGCTGGACAGCTATGGACAGCTCAATATGTAGATGATGTTGTGATGGCATAGTGGGTATCGGGCATGTAAGGACTCAGGTCAGAGCCTGTTTCTCCGTATAACAGTATTTATCTGACATGATTTATAAGCAACACTGTAACAGGTTTATTTTAGACTAAAGATAAAACACTAAGATTAACACAAGCAAAAGCAGTTAAGTGAATATAGGGCCAGATAAATTATTTCTTAGCTATGATGCATGGAAACTTAACTAAAAGTGCAGACTTCAACACTAGGATTTAATGATATGAAGTTTAATAACACTGTATGTGGAGTATTTTCTGTAAATTAGAGTAAAGAATGCTCTTCATGTTAAAACAAACCTCAAACTTGTAGAATTGCTATGATTTATAAAAAGGTATATTGAGTCTCAGAAAGTAGACTTTCAACTTGAGCTAGAAATCAGCAAATTAACTATAGGAATGTGCTATATATTCTTACTTAAGGAGTGTACAATTACAGCAGTATTTATCTCTTCCTGCAGCTGGTACTAGCTAAGAGTTACATCTTCAAATGTTTTGTACTACACAAGTTATCTTTTCCAACAGCCACTTTTAGCTGAAAGTTATCTCTCATTTCATCTGCTTCAACCTGAGTGTTAAAACTCCCGACACTGATACTGTCCAAAAGTTACATCTCCCCACACCTGATGCCAGTTGAGAGTTCTCTCTCTTTACACCTGCTGCTATCTAAGACTTACATGTCCACACACCTGGTACTACCTGAGGCTTACATGCCCCTACACCTGGTACTACCTGAGACTTACATGCCCCCACACCTGGTACTACCTGAGGCTTACATGACCCCACACCTGGTACTACCTGAGACTTACATGTCCCCACACCTGGTACTACCTGAGAATTACATGCCCCCACACCTGGTACTACCTGAGACTTACATGCCCCCACACCTGGTACTACCTGAGGCTTACATGCCCCCACACCTGGTACTACCTGAGACTTACATGTCCCCACACCTGGTACTACCTGAGACTTACATGTCCCCACACCTGGTACTACCTGAGAATTACATGCCCCCACACCTGGTACTACCTGAGACTTATATGCCCCCACACCTGGTACTACCTGAGACTTACATGCCCCCACACCTGGTACTACCTGAGGCTTACATGCCCCCACACCTGGTACTAACTGAAGTTACATCTCCTCACATCATCCCTCTCATCATACTTGATTCGGTCTAACTTACACCTACCCCCTACCCCATATAGTGCTGCCTAGCTGCTGTCTCTTATCACAGTTGATTCTTGCTGAAGGTTACTTTTCCCCACACCTGCTACTCACCTTGAATGCCATTAAAAGCGGGAACTGCAGAAAGGGTTACCTAAGCCCAAGGATGTGGTAACCTCAGATGTCTGTACTTCCTACACGAAGCAGAAGGAGATGAAATGAGTACAATTCTTACTGATATGTTCTAACCTCACTTCTTAGACTATGTTAAGTCATATTAAATGGTCTTAATGCAGAAGTTCCAAAATGAATTGCAATGTGTGAGTCACACTAAATTCTCAGACCAGTTGTGTGACTAACCTGTATGACATTCAAGTGTCAGAATAGAAGCTAAGCTCTGGGTTAATTTAGAGTCTGGAGAAGAGTGTGAAACCAGAGAGAGTATGAATGAGTACTCAGTTATCTGCTTTCCTGTTTTATTATGTGGGGTGTGTGTGTGTGTGTGTGTGCATGCGTGCGTGCGTGTGTGTGTGTGTGTGTGTGTGTGTGTGTGTGTGTGTGTGTGTGTGTGTGTGTGTGTGTGTGTGTGTGTGTGTGTGTGTGTGTTTGTGTGTGAGGCTGTATGCAGTCAACATGTGGAACTGTGAGTCAATGCTTGCATTAAATCACATTCCCAGCTTCGAACATAATGGCAACCACCTGGCTGCCAACTCTTATCTCAGCAGAAGTATGCATGACAGAAAAGCAAAAGGGTCTATGTGCAGACATAGTCCTTAAGTGGTTATGGGGATAAAAAAAAAAAACAAAGAAAATTCTCAGAAAAGTTGTTCCTCGGATATTGGAGCTATTTTGAATGAAATAAATGTCAGTGCGTACCCAGTTTTCTCGTTTCCATTTTACATACTGTGACAAGCTTCACATACAATTGATAATTTAAAGAGGGCTAGAATTGACTACTGAGGAATATGTATCATGTAGCTATTTCTAGTTACAAAATATCTGTTGTGATCTGTATTTTCCTAGCAACTAATACTTGACCTGAATGTGTCATACTGTGTCTGCTCTGAGCTATACCTGCTCTCTCCAACTTAGTCGCGACTAATATTTCCTCGTGTCCTGCTTGTAGTTGCTTGAAGCCTGCTTGTGTTTTTACTCCATCATTTTGAGTGACGTGTTCCAGCCTTTCACTGGAGGAATCCACCTCATGTGTGTTACACCCATCCTTTATCCCACAACTTGAACTCCCCTGCCCAGTTATTTATGCTTGGTCTAATTTGATATAATATGTTCTTTCACTGTGTTCACACTGCTGCATGCCTCTGCCTTATTGTTATTGCACTTTTCTTGCTATAGCCAACATACTGGAACCTTTCAGTCTTACCTCCAAGGTCTCCTGTACCCTTTGCATCATTTTTGTTTGCTACTTTATAAATATTCCTATTATGTGTATTTCATTTCTGATATTTTTTCCAGAAACTGGCTATAATACAATGAGGAGGGTGTAGTACTTCTAAGTAACAGAAAGGTGGCACCTCTCTCCCTACGTCTATCTTCCTGCTGTGGAAATTTGCCTTAACATATCATAGTATATCATGTGGGTCCAAATTACATTGTCACATTTTACATCACTCTGAGATAGCTAACATGCCACAACAAGAAAATGTCCGGTGTTTGAAGGTCAGCAACTCCCTTAACCTATACAGAGTGCTGAGATTCCAATGTCCATTGCAGAGTGTTTGCTGTGTCACTTAATCCCCAGCATCTGTATTCTTATTTATTATTTGGTATTCTCAAGATTTCTTGTATGTTTAATTTCCTTAGTACAGTAAAACTGCAAGAAAAAAACAGACATGCTACAGTTTTCACTGTGTGATACATTAAACCGCCTATAATGAAGGCTCATGGGATATATATGCAAATGAGTTCTTAAGGACATTAAGCGTTTCAGCTACACAGCTTCTAAATGCCCATGACTTTATACTTTTTATGTCTTTATGGGTAAATTCAGAGCAATAATGCCAAACCCCACTAGCTGTGGACATGCATATGCTGTTTTTTTTAGTGACCTCATCAACCCAGCTAGGTTTAAAGCCATGTGTTTTAAAAGTATTGCCAAACAATTCACTTATGCTATGCTGAATTTAGTTGACTTTAAGCTTCCTCTGTGATGTCTACTGAGTGGTTTTCTAAGATTCAGATAGGTTACACCCCAAGTTGACACAGACCAGCTCTTCAATTGGAGCAGTAGACCACACCCTATGCAAACAAATACCACACCCTTCATTTAGAGCAGCAGGCCACACCCTATGTAGACAGAGGCAACACCCCTTATTTACATCATCTTATTTCTAAATGACATACTTACAGATTCTCACATCTGACAGGACAGTGAGTGCACTGCAGCTACAAATATGATGTTTTGATGGCACTTCATATTTCCCCTTGGGAACACATAGCTTCGAAGGGTCTCACAAAAACTGGTTGCCTTAGACCCCCACATAATCTTTAGCACCTTGTCTGTCTGTTGCTACCATCTTGCAGGGAGTGAGGAGCAGGTTTGGTCAAGGTTCACACCTCTGGTGGTGTGATTGTAACCATCTAAATCTTATTAATACTCATTATGATCATTAAGTCTCCTTTCCCTGTGCATCTACTAACACTTTGGGGTTTGTTTCTGCTCCCATGTCTGTTTTCCGTATCCCTTGTAATCACACTCTAGTTCTTTCAGTGATCCACCCTGAATAAAAATCTTTGGTTAGGTTTGTAGATGTTTTTCTGAAACATTTTGAATTCTCTTTTTCCTCTCTTTTTCTTACTTAGTCATCTGTTCAAATTGGTATTTCCTTTAGCAGTTCCCTTCTGCCACCCCTTCTGTTCATGTACTTGGTGTATCCCACCATTACATCTGCAGATCCGACCACCCCTTCTGTTCATATACTTGGTGTATCCCACTATTACATCTGCAGATTCGACCACCCCTTCTGTTCATGTACTTGGTGTATCCCACTATTACATCTGCAGATCCGACCACCCCTTCTGTTCATGTACTTGGTGTATCCCATCATTACATCTGCAGATCCGACCACCCCTTCTGTTCATGTACTTGGTGTATCCCACTATTACATCTGCAGATCCGACCACCCCTTCTGTCCATGTACTTGGTGTATCCCACTAATACATCTGCAGATCCGACCACCCCTTCTGTTCATGTACTTGGTGTATCCCACTATTACATCTGCAGATCTGACCACCCCTTCTGTTCATGTACTTGGTGTATCCCACCATTACATCTGCAGATCCAACCACCCCTTCTGTTCATGTACTTGGTGTATCCCACCATTACATCTGCAGATCCGAACACCCCTTCTGTTCATGTACTTGGTGTATCCCACTATTACATCTGCAGATCCGACCACCCCTTCTGTTCATGTACTTGGAGTATCCCACCATTACATCTGCAGATCCGACTACCCCTTCTGTTCATGTACTTGGTGTATCCCACCATTACATCTGCAGATCCGACCTCCCCTTCTGTTCATGTACTTGGTGTATCCCACTATTACATCTGCAGGTCCGAGAGGCTTTTGCTTGCTATCTCTTTTCTTCATTATTCTTATCATTCTATATCAGGCCCCTGACCATTTGCTCCATTTGTACTTGATGTCTCATATTTACTTTTGCTTTAGTCCCTCAGTCCTCGAAAAAGTCACAGTTTGAGACATCTTTGCATTTTGCTTTAAATAAGTGTAGCCAATGTATTATATGACTTTAGATTTACTGAAATATAGAATATAGAATAATAATATATTGGAACTTTGCGATGTACCACCAGGCATGCAGTCTTACCTGTATGTAATATGCACACTAACACCTTGTGACTGAAGCAGGACATGCTATAACAACTGCCATGTAGTATCTACCTGTATGTGACATGTGTTAACACCTTGTCACTGAGCAATGACATGCTAAAACACCTGCAGGGCAGTCCGCACCTGTATATGATATACACAGTAACACCTTGTGACTGAAATATGACATGCTATAACTGCGGTGAAGTATTGGAAATGGCAAAGTCCCGAAAACGGACCAGTGATTTTTTTTCCCTGGGAAAAAAAACGTTGTTCCGTGTGTGTGTTCAGGATTTAGTGCTTTCAGTTTTAAGGGGACGATTAAAGAGTGTTCGCTCTTTTAATCATTCGAGGTTATAATATAGGCCCTTTTTGATGCAATCTCCGTACCATATAAATTACCAAATTATACAGTTTTTGTTGCAACAATGTGCTATTTTTGCAACTTATTTTGTTGATAAAAATTACCCTCTAATTTCCTTTTTCTTTTAAGCTGAAGATTTTTGCCATGACATCATGAAAAACAGATCCCACAATGTCTCACTACCTACATTTGTGTATACACTGCTATATTTGTATGCTAATTACAGCAACATGAAAGTCTTATGTTTTATTAAGACACATTATCAACTATGTCTTGGAAATGGAATAATTTATATCAAAAATGAACATATTTGATGATGCAGGAGGGAAACCACAATGTTAAATAAGCAATTGATCTACTAAAACAGTAGGTTGGTTGGAATTCTTCACAATCCCTTGCTGATAGATATGAATCATGCTTAGTACATACTGTTGTGTTATTTTGTGCATGTAGTTATTAAGGAAAACCTGAAACTGTGACATTAAAAGATTCATTATTATTCAAAACAGCTTTTGCAACTTTATCATCAGGATTATAATTGGCAATAATATTAAATATTACTACAAACATGCATGTAAAGTGCAGTCATTTTAGTACACATTTCACTACATTCTTTTACTGGTACATATTTGCCTGACAAAACCTGCTAACATGTTACAAAATATTTGTTTGTTCTTAGCTGCATTTATGTATTTACAGTATGTAATATTTACCATGCTTTGGTACTTATATAATTACAGTGTTACTTACATAAAGAGCAACCCAAAGAACCTTAGCCATTCTTATCATTGGGTGGCACAGCGGTGCAGTGGTTATCATTGTCGCCTCACAGCAAGAGGTTCTCCAGTCCAATCCATGGCTGGGGTCCTTCTCTTCAGAGTCTGCATGTCCTCCCTGGATTCGTTTGGGTTTCCTCCAGGTGCTCCGGTTTCCCCCCACGTTCCAAATCTCTGTCCCAGTAAACAAATGTTAAATAAATAAGTTTCCTTTTCTTTCCAGATATTCCTGCATTTGTGTCTTTGAATTTTACCTTAATACTTCTTAGAAAAACTCTGTCCCAGTCGGGCTTTCCCGGTAAGCAAATGTTCAATAAATAAATAAATAAATAAATATTTTTTTTTTTCTTTCCGGATATTCCTGCATTTATGTCTTTGTATTTTGTCTTAATACTTCTTAGAAAATCTCCTCTCCCTGACATATTTTTTTTAATACAAAATAGTTCATATATGTATCATAACGTGGTTAATATATCAGAGCTTACTAATGTTTAGTAATTTTAGGTTACTTTTTTTTACGATGGCTACCTTTTCTGGAACCTATTTCCAAGGATCTCTATAGAAAGTTAATCATTAACTACCGGCCTCTCTTACAACAAAATGCAACCTCATTATCTGTCAGATGACATCAGACTGTGCAAACAAAAGTATACAAGCTTAGACCATGTGAAGGTTCCGTATAACATAGTTTTATAACCCAATTTACTTACCAGCATTCACTAATTGCAATAGGCAGGTCTGCCGGCTGTAAGGTTCATAACATGGTAACCCATCTATTGCCCTGCTTAAGGTAAAACAGCTTCACTGTAAGCAGGTCAATAGATGGGTTACCCTGCTTAAGGTAAAACAGCTTCACTGTAAGACCAGTGACCTTTGATCTAGCCAGGGGCACATATAAAATTATATGAACACACAATAAAGGCTGGAAACAATAGGCAAGCCCATAAGATCAAGGCCTCACAAAGTTTATTTCAGTGTGACACTCATATTACCATCATTTCTTATTCTTCATATTAACCCGAAGGAAAAATAACATAATTGCGGCAACACAGTACGCAAACTGGAATGGATTCTAACCCTTGTCTAAATGTCTTTAACATCTATAATGACTATATTTCACTTAAAAGTTCATTTTACTGCTTTGCTCATATCTTGTCAAACAGCAGGCAAAATCTGTCTTATTTTACATTGATATTGAAAACTTAAGGGGATGTAGCAAAACAATTTTGTTCTTTCACTGTTTAGGACTTCGGAATATCACAGTTGAAAAAAAGGAAACTCAGAGAATTGCACACTTAACAGGTATGTTGTATTCAGCCCCTATGCCTCTTTTCATAAACTGTTGTGTTTCTTACTGTGTGTTTAACTGTGAAGTTTATTCTCAGCATACTGAAGGGTGTTTTACTTAAGATTTGCTTTGTTAGAGCAGATTTACAACCATTTACAGAGATTCATTAACCTCTTAGGACTGCTGTTCATGTATTCTTTCTTGGGACTTTTGCTTTCTGTTCTTTTTATTTTAGATTGCATTACATTGGGTCAAATATCCCAGTAAATGACTTCCAATAAGATGCTCCTGTTCATGACAGGGTGCCCTCATGACAGGGTTTCCTGTGACAGGCCCCTATCAGGGTACACCTGTGGCAGGCTCATGGCAGGTTGTCTCCTAGGCAAAGGTATCCTGTGGCAGGTCCCTGGTAGGGTGCCTCCATGACAGGTTTTTGTCAGGGTGCTGCTGTGATATGCCCCTTATGGGCTGCTGCTGTGACAAGTTCTTATGTCATATTCCGATAAGAAGCCCCTTGTAGACTGTCCTATGGCAAGCCCAATTACAAGCTTCAGGTAGGTTGCCCATTTGCCAGGCTTATAATAACTCTGTGCTTTCAAACCTGAGTGCAACAGTCCAGTGCTTGAGGTTGTTGATGGGGAATAAATATTTGGAATTGGCACAGACTGGTTACTGATGTGAGTATAGGATTCAGGCTCTATAGCTGTGATGTCCACATGCATTGGATTCATATCCAAATCATCGACAAATATTCAGATGTGAGAACTACTTGGACAGGTGGTATCTAGCATTGTCTTTATAGCTGCACAGTTTAAGTCAGCAAAAGCAAGTTTCATGTCATATAGGAAAGGGTTGGTGTGCATGTTTGGGGGATGATATGTTTTTTTCAGGTTCCCAAATGAAATGTTTGCACTTGAAATGCTGAGTGCTGACAAGCCAAAAAAGACCAAATCCACTGGAGTAGAAAAAAATCTCAAAAATGACTCTTTTCCTTTAAACTTGTTTTTGCAGGGCGAAAGCCCCCCTTGTACCACCCATATGGGGCCAAGCCTCTCACACCTCTTGAATGTATATATACCAGCTCCGAGATCACCATATCTTGCAGAAAAGATAATATTCTGAGAAATGGCGTCTCAGACTTATTATATACAAGTCCATTCTTTATCCCTTTCAGTCTCCGTGTTTTGTGACTTTTTCTAGTGGGACCCAACATTTCAAATGGTTACCATTTTGGCTTTTTAAATCTTTAGCATAATCAAATGCTGCTTTCTGAATTTCTCATGACATACCCACTGATTTAATACAGAGCCAGTTGACTGGTCCCAAAAGGAATTGGATCAGTTGGACAGGAAAACAAAAAAAATGCTTCACACTTATCAAATGATATATAAAAATCAGTGCATACCAGATTATATATTCCTCATTCTGAAGGATGTATAGATGTCCTTGAAATTGATTACATGTGTAGGTCTGCAATCATAGGACTGCATACTTATCTGCTGACCTCAACAGATCCAAACACAGTGAAAGTTTTAAAACATGAAGAGAGCAAATCTAAGATGACTTCCCTGCTTAGTTTAGCAGAAGCATATCAGTGTCAAGCAGGAATGGAAATCAAATCAGAAGAAGACAAAAAATCAGGCAACAACTGAATGTGCCAAAACAAACAAAAGAAAGTATATAAGGAGAAGGATCAGATGAGAAGGAAAGAAATATGGAAAAAGCATAAATAAAGTGGCAAGTATAAAGACCTGGAACAACCTCATGTTACTCAGGATTTGACGCAGGAATTATGAAGGAGAGGTAAATTTAAATCAAAAGATGAAAGGTTAATATTGGCAACCTAAGATAGTGGACTGCGTGCACATTGGTTTACAAAGTCCATTGAACATGTGGGAGAAACAGACAAGTGCAGGTTCTGTAAAACAAAACTGGAAACAGTAGCACATCTTATAGCTGGGTGTGATACACTAATGGCAGACAGCCTGTATACTGAAAGGCCTAATAATTTAGCAACACTGTTGCATGGGGAATTGTGTGAACATTACAATACTGAAGTAGCCGAGAAGCATTGGAAACACGAGTGTGAAGATTGGGTGAAGATAGATGAAGGCTGCCAGCCTAGCCAGATAGAATTTTGGAGATAATTCTGTCATCTGTAAATATTAATGTAAAGCACAGGCTTGTTGTCTTAAATGGTAAAAATAGTGTTACATGTGGAACTGAAAAAAATGTAACAACAGTGCACTCTACTGACCAAGTAAAGCATGTTGTGACCCTTTGATGTTAAAACTCGGAGCCAGTAAGTCTAGAGTGAGGCATCCTGCCTATTGTTTTAAATCCAGAGTTAATGGCCAGAATTTGCATGCATAAATGTCCTTTATTGCTCTGGTTTCTGCTCAGAGGTGAAGAATGTAAATGTAGTTTATGTTAGCCTGGGAATCCAGGGAAGTATGAAGAATGATGTAATGTGAAACAGGAATGTGATTTTAAAAACACAGAGAATCAGAGAGCATTAAGCATTTTTGTCTTGACCATCCAGCCCATCAGCACTATGTTGCTCTATATGTAAATTTATCTTACACTTTGTGTTTTCTCTTAGAAATAGCTTGAAACTAGAAAGATTAGACTAAGTGTTTTTCTGTGATGTCAGAACTGTACTACTGAATTATTTTAAGTATTTTTCTGTGATCTCTGAACTCTTGACTCGCACTGTGTAGTAAAAAGTATTGTCTTGTGTTTTGACTGTTATTAAATATTTCTAAACCCTTTCAACTGTGGCTGTTTTGCAGAGATAATTTAAGCTCTTTAGAGTACTTGCATGCCTTTGGTAAAATTGTACAAAGCCACTCCAATAGCTTTAGCCCTGGGCTATATACTACCAATTGGATAATAATATTGCACTGTAATAATTGGACACCCTTTTAAGGGCCTTTGAGTAGCTGATAAATATTAGTGGGTGATGGCAGCTGGTACTACCATATAATCTGGGAAAAAGGGGCACAGCTGGAGAACCTGTGCCAGCCTTCCCCAGGAGTGTCTGTGTGGTTGTATAAACTCTTCTCAAAGTGTATGTGTGTGTGTGTGTGTGTGTGTGTGTGTGTGTGTGTGTGTGTGTGTGTGTGTGTGTGTGTGTGTGTGTGTGTCACTACTTGGGCAGGGACATGAAGCACTGGTTGAACAGAGAGGGTGCTGGAGGTTTTAGCTTGCCCAATAGGCTGAGATCTGGACTCTATAGCTGTGCTAATGGGGAGTCTTACTGGGGACCTGGAGAGCAAGGGAGTGACCAGCCCTGGACTGACTGTGACCTCTGTGTGCTCTTAAGGGAAATTGCACTTTACTGTGTGTATTTGTTATCTTTTCCTCCTATATGAGATGCCCCTCACTGGTGTTAGTGGTGAGGCTTGAGGCTCCTTGATTGCTGGGCCAGGGCACGGGTGTCACACTGACACTAACACCAGAACTCATAAAGGGTGAAATCAGACTAGAAAAAATTCAGCAAGGCAAAGTATACTCTCTTAGGTGATGGTATAAATGCATTCCAAGCCCCACCCCAAGCTGAAAGTAGTAACTATGCTGAAGCTTACACTAAAGCCCTGTACAATCACTTGCATAAGTGTATAAACACGGCTGTACCAGAAAGAATCAAAGCCAGAGCCCCAAGTAAAAACAAGCTCCCATGGTGGGCATCCAGCATCAGCAAATGCTACAATAAATGCAAAAAGTTGCTGTCCAAGAAAACAAAGGCAAGGTCCTACCAATGGAAAAGCACCCTCCTCAGCCTCAACAGGCAAATAAAACAACTTGTCAAATCCTCCAAGAGTTCCCTTGAGAGAACCCTAGCAAGTACTGCCAAGGATAACAATAAGGCCTTTTACAGCTATGTATAAAACCTAAAGGGTAGGACCCAAGCTTGTGCAGAACTGGTGTCCAGTGGTATCACACACACTGACCACACAGAGATAGCAAACCTGCTAGCAGATATGTTTGGTGAAAGTGCCACTCCCTTTCTCCCTCCTGTCTTACAACAAACCCTCCCCCATGCTCCCCCCTCACCCTACATATCTGAAGAGCAGGTCCTCAATGCCCTGTCCAAGGCAAAAAACACAGCCTCTATTGGACCAGATGACAACCCAGGCTGTCTTCTAAACATGCTAAAACATGAACTAGCATCACCACTAACTACCCTTTTCAGTCATAGCCTAACCACAGGCTTTGTTCCTGTGGAATGGAGAACAGCTACAGTTATTTCCCACCACAAAGGTGGCCTAGCAACAGGCCCAGGGAATTACAGACCCATAAGACTGACCAGCCTCATCTGTAAGGCCATGGAATGTATCATTGTGGACCTCATAAATAAAGACATAGGTGACCTCCAAACCCTGGATCCTACCCAATTTGGCTTCATGCAGATCCTGACTGTTAAACCTGGTGGATTTCTTTGAAAGTGTGACCAAGGACATTGATGATGGCAAATCTGTGCATACAGCATACTTTGACTCGACAAAGGCTTTTGACACAATCCCACATTCAAGCATTACCGATAAACTTAGTAAACTGAATGTAAACCCCTTCATTGTAAGATGGGTTGCCAACTGGCTCATAAACCAAGCACACACTATCAAAGTGGGTAACTCCACATCAACCAGCAGATCTGTTACCAGCAGTGTGTCATAGGGGTCAGTGCTAGGCCCCTACTGTTTGGTATATACTTTTCAGAAGTTCGGGTCAAAACTAAGGGGTTGCGGCCAACCACGTTGGCAGACCACTGCAAACTAGGTGCAATCAGTGAATTCCCAGATGATGTCAGTATACTCCAGGAGGGTCTCACACAGACCAACACCTGGTATATTAGTCAGGGTCTCAAACTGAATGCAAAGAAATGTATCATCATTCCCTTCAGCACAAACAATGTCCCTTCACACTGTCAAATCAGCAACAATACCCTAAGTACACATAAAGTGGTAAGGGACCTGGGATCACAGGCTGACTGCGACCTTAACTTCGACCACTGAGTGCCTGCCATCGTAAGGAAAGCTTTCCATGTAAAAACACTTAATTAGTAAAGGCATCATCTCAAGAGCAAAAGAAGTTATAACCCCCGCTATACTCGGCACTTATCCAGTCCATAATTGAATATAATGCCCCATTCGGCATGTACTGTACTAAGCACTTGCAGCAATTAAAGAGACCTCAGAGGTTTCTAACAAAGAAGATCAAGGGGCTCTAGCATGTGCCTTACACAGACCCACTAAAGTCCCTGTCACTATACTCCATCTCGCATAGACTTCTTAGGGGAGACTTATGCCTGGCATATGGAGCAATCAATCCAAGACCCAAACCTGATGAACTTGCTGCATATCCGTAAATCAAATGGGTCTAGGGCTACCAGTTCCCAGGACTTGAGTATGGCCTGTGACTTAAATAGGACATGCTGGACGGACACATTTATCTCGCAGCCACTGCCACGTCTTTGGAACAGGCTACCAATTCATGTGAAACAGACCTCCTCTATGACACTGTTCAAGAGGAACCTGTACGAGTGGATAGGACACTGTAAATTCTTACTGGGGATAGCGCCCACAACCCTCCTGGGCATAGGCAGTCATTATTTATTTATTTATTTATTTATTTTACATTTGTTAACCAAGAGAGTCCAACTGGCTATATATCCATTTTCAGTGGAGGCCCGGGGAGAAAAGCTCCAGAGCAGTAAAATCATTAACAAGAGAAGGACATGTTAACCAAAAGGTTCATTAGACAATATATAGAGCACACAATCTTTATACTTCATATAGAAGTATAGTACATATAAGATAGTGAGTTAACCAAAGAGTGTATTTGTCAACATTCACAGGCTACATTAATATATACATGTTATAGAGGTGTTTAACAGCAAATATAGCAGGAAGATAGAGTAGATAACTTCATAACTCATTTCTACACATGAGAGACATACTATGTCCTTTAGGTTTCTTTACAGTGTTCCGTGATACTATTACCCCAGGCAGACATTACAAAAGCAGTAGATAAGCTGTTACTCTAGTTGCTAGAAACAGAGACATACGAGTTACTACTCAGGGGTAGTACAGGTACATAAGCTGTGATTCAGGAAGTGTGTTTTGAGTAGTTTTTTGAATTGGGTGGTGGAGTTGTTATTTATTATGTGGGCTGGAAGGGAGTTCCAGATTTTAGAGATGAAGTGGCTATAAATGGATCTACCTACCTCATTTTTAAAGTTTGTTACCTTAAGGAGGTGTTGAGTACTTGATCTCAGGGATCTGGAAGTGGTGTAAGGCTGGAGTAGATGCTGCAGGGCTGGTGTGTTGCCTGGATGATGTAGTACTTTGTGATCAAGTGCTAGTTGGTTGACGAAGCATCAAGGGGAGATCTAGCCAGTTGAGTTTTTTAGGCTTTCACAATGGTGGTTTCTAGAAGGTGATCCTGTGGCAAATCTGGCTATTTTATTGCAGCAGCTATCTAGTTTGTTGAGCTCAGTTTTTCAGAGATTGGTAAGCATGGGGGAGGTGTAAAGTAGTAGGAGGTGTGTCCCGGCTGTGGTAACCTTAGAGTGACTGGTGACAAACTGATTGTTGCAATAGAGTAGGCCCATTTTTCTGAGGACTGGTCTGGGAGATATGAATGTCAAATTTAAGGCTATTGTCAATTTCTAGGCCTAGCAGTTTGGAGTGACTGCTAGTTGTAATGGTGGGGAGATTGAAAAATTAGATGAAGAGGGCGGAGATCTGTGAGAACTGAAGAGGAGTAATTTAGTTTTGGCTGGGTTTAGAATGAGGTTTTCATTCGTGATCCATGTTTCTGCCAGGGAAAAGCATTCTTGTGTTAGGGAGAAGAGGTGGTCAAGGGAATTGGCTGCATAGATAATGGTGGTATCATCTGCATATTTGACTATTGAGGCTTTGGGTATGGTGGATGGTAGTTGATTAGTAAATAGGGTGAAGAGTAGAGGACCCAGGAAGGAGCCTTGGGGTACCACTAGGGAGACAGGCAGTAAGGGAGAGAGCTGATTTTGCCATTTTACAGCTTGTTGCCTACCATTTAGGTAGCTGTTAAACCAAGAAATAGTAGAGAAGTTGTGACTTAGGGTGGTTAGTGTATGAAGCAGTTTTTTTTGGTTGACCATGTCAAAGGCTTTAGATAAGTCTAAGAGAGTTGCAGATACTATCAGTCTATTGTTTCTGTGGTTATTGACGGTATTAGTGAATGATGTAAGTGCAGTGGTGGGGCTATGGAAGGGTCTGAAACCATGTTGCTGAGTGGATAGTAATTTGTTTTCTAAGAGGTACTTCATCAATTGCATGTGGACAACCTTCTCTAGAAGATTTGATGGGGGAATAGTATAGCTATAAGTCGATAATTACTAAGTTCTACAGAGGTACCCCCTTTGTGCAGTGGTGTAATATGATATTTTCCAAAGATGAATTATGAAATACAATCCTGGGTATTGACTTGCATTTCTATGGTATTACTTTGGGATGAAATGGCTCGGTTTAAAATGACCTCCAGGTCAATAGCTGGGATGAAATGGCTCGGTTTAAAATGACCTCCAGGTCAATAGCTTTGTAATCTCCTATGATCCTATGACCTATGATCCTACTTAATATTCAGCAGAAGGCTGTGCTATTACAGATATACAGATATGTGATATATACTGTAATGCTGTTTAATATGCATACCTTATAAACAGGTACGACATGCGCAGATAAATCATATACTGGTACATAATATACAGGCATGCAATACACAGAGACAGTACAAAGCATGAGGTACAAAGCTAGATGCATATATGTAGGTAATTTACATGTATAGTGTGTGACATACAGCTATTGATGTGCACAGATATTTGTTGTAACTTTAATCACTAGTCAGTGCTGGCTGTGAAAGCTCAGCCATGGTTCTTGTCGATTCTTACTAAACATGCAGGGCAGATATGATGCAATATCAGCAGATGCAGGGCAGATATGCAGTATAAGCAGATGCAGAGCAGATATGATGCAATATCACCAGATGCAGGGCAGATATGATGTAGTATCACCAGATGCAGGGCAGATATGATGCAGTATCAGCAGATGCAGGGCAGATATGATGCAATATCACCAGATGCAGAGCAGATATGATGCAGTATCACCAGATGCAGGGCAGATGTGATGTAGTATCAGCAGATGTGATTAAGTATCACAATATGCAGGGCAGATATGATGCAATATCACTAGATGCAGGGCAGATATGATGCAATATCACCAGATGCAGGGCAGATATGATGCAATATCACTAGATGCAGGGCAGATATGATGCAATATCACCAGATGCAGGGCAGATATGATGCAATATCACTAGATGCAGGGCAGATATGATGCAATATCACCAGAAGCAGGGCAGATATGATGTAATATCATGAGATGAGGTGGGAAGGGGCAGAAATTTACTGAGTCACTTGTGATGTCAGGCTATTACAAGCAACTCCTGCTAGATGTTAATATACTGGTAATGCATTATCTGACAAGACATATTATTTCTTTATTTATTGACATTTGATTACAAGGAAAATTCAACTGGATATGTGCCCCAGGAAAAAAAATATCCAAAGTATAGTAAAAACATTTTAAGAACTATAATTTTACATTATTCAAAAATAATACAAAAACATTTGCAGTTTAAATAATTATACCAAACTAGATATGATGTGACAACATTGGTTAAAAATTGATACAACTTTTTATGCTGATGGTTTAATTAATGGAGAAATTTTTGCCAGTTTTTAGAAGTTAAAGTTAAGTTAGTATAATACATACAGGGATTCCGATATGAAGTGAGGGGAGGAAAATAAACAGGGGCAGAGGATAGAAACTAACTGAAGTCAGACAGTGAGTGAAGGAGGTGTAACGTAGGAACAGGTACGAGGCAGAGGATAGAAACTAACTAAAGTCAGACAGTGAGTGATGGAGGTTTAAGGTAGGAACAGGTACGAGGCAGAGGATAGAAACTAACTGAAGTCAGACAGTGAGTGATAGAGGTGTAAGGTAGGAACAGGTACGAGGCAGAGGATAGAAACTAACTGAAGTCAGACAGTGAGTGATGGAGGTGTAAGGTAGGAACAGGTACGAGGCAGAGGATAGAAACTAACTGAAGTCAGACAGTGAGTGACAGAGGTGTAAGGCAGGAACAGGTACGAGGCAGAGGTTAGAAACTAACTGAAGTCAGAGAGTGAGTGAAGGAGGTGTAAGGTAGGAACAGGTACAACGCAGAGGATAGAAACTAACTGGAGTCAGACAGTGAGTGACGGAGTTTTAAGGTAGGAACAGGAACGAGGCAGAGGATAAAAACTAACTGAAGTCAGAAAGTGAGTGACGGAGGTGTAAAGTAGGAATAGGTATGAGGCAGAGGATAGAAACTAATCAGACAGTGAGTGAAGGAGGTGTAAGGTAGGAACAGATACGAGACAGAGGATAGAAACTAACTGGAGTCAGACAGTGAGTGAAGGAGATGTAAGGTAGGAACAGGTATGAGGCAGAGAATAGAAACTAACTGAAGTCAGACAGTGAGTGACGGAGGTGTAAGGTATGAACAGGTATGTGCTCATACTTAGGATATCATTTGTCATCGAGCTGAGCACAAACAGAGACAGCTTTTGGTTGTGAAGTCTTTCAGAGTGGTTTTAAATGACTGAAGGGGGGGTATTGACCTGATGGAATTCCAGGCCTTACAACATGGTATGAGTGGGTTCACTTTATAACATCGAAATACTGAAATGTCGAATTTCAGTATCTTGAAGCTATAAAGTCGAATGTTAGAAATAGCGAACGTTCATAATCGCGAATTTCATATAACTCGAATATATGTTGAATTCGCGGTTATGAAGTTGCGCTACGTAATGTCTGGGTTTGTGTTTTGGTGGTGAGCGGTGCCGTGTGTGGATGTAGGTGTTATGTCAGGTAAGTGAGTGTTTTGTAAGGGTTTTGAGTGGGAGTTAGAGTGTGTGTGAGGGATTGGAGAATGTGCGTGTGTGAGAGAGCTTTTGTGTTGTGTTTGTGCGATTTTGGAGTTAGTATATATAAGTAGGGGAGGGTGTGGGGGATGCAGGGGGGCTTGTGTGAGTTGTGTATGTGTTATTTTTTTGTTTATATTGTGATGTGGGTGTTGTGTTGTATGTTTAGTGTAGTGTGTGCGGTGTTTTCGGTTATGTGGTTTCGCGGGTTTTTTTGTCGGTGTTTTGTGGATTCGGTTTTATAGTCTCGAGATACTGAAATTCGATATTTCAGCATTTTGAGGTTATAAAGTGAATCCGGTATGAGTACAGACCATGGCAACAGATTTGATAGATTATAATATTTATTTATTTAGTATTTATTGACTGGGTATAAAAAAGTCATCTGGGATGTCAAATTAAAATATATTATTTATTTATTTACTTTTTCAGTGGTCAGATTAACCAAACTGAGCTAAAGCATGTCTGCAGGGAGTCCAGGAGAACAAAACTTCAGACATACAGAGGTGTAAAGATGGTAATGCACAGTGTGTGTGAGGGCATACAACCAGAAGAAAGGCACAAAAAAGTACAATAACACAAAAACTACTGAAATTTCAACGACAAATATGTGAACATAGGAATGCAGAATTCTAATACTGAGTTTGATTCTGTGTCACACTGTATCTTGTAATCAGATGAAGCTAACAGGACATGAAGAAGTCAAAAACAATACAGTTGTGGGAATGCTGTGTGTATAAGCAACATACATTAGTACTTTGTCTTAGACTTAAAGGAGGAATGAAAGTTATGAATGGAAGGGTGTGCAGCTTCCACAGAGTCACTGAGGGGGACAGGTGTTTAGTTAGAAGTGAAGGTAAAAATGTGATACCTCTAGTGATCTATGCGTATTATATTGTCATTATTTTATATTGTTCAATCAGGCAGTGCTTGGGTCCATGTGGATCCATGATCTGTCCCACTTAACATATGCTGATAAATGAATCAATGAGTGAGATGATGATAGTGCAACAAAAGGGGTCTGAGTGTGACGTTAAGAGACATTAGCGATGGTGAGGAATGGTCATAGCAGCTGAAGCAGATCTGAGCCTCAGATTATCCTGCTGGGACAGTGCAATAGGGTTGCCACCGTGACTTTCAGATGGATACTTCAAGAACAAAGGTGACTGTATAACATCATAACATGCACTACTGACAGACAGACAAATTATTGGCAACAGCATTTCATGAAGTTATAATTCTCACAGGTCACCATGTGCTCCATTTTATAATATCATAATACAGAGCTATCATCAAAAGCAGCATTTAACAATTACATATTTTATACAAATCATGCTAGGCATCATTTTAGAATATTGTACTATGCACAGGTCATCAAAGACATTGTATTATAATGTAAAAATACTCATCCAGAATAAGAATGTCTTATAAACAAGTGTATTATATCACTGGAAAAGATCACAGTTCCTAGTTGGAAATGAACCTAAAAATTTCTGATCCATGCTTATTTGTTAAATCAAATTCCTTACTCATCTATCTTCCCCAAAACCCAGTTTCTAACCAATTTTTTTCCAGGGGTAAGATCCCTATGGACCATTTGGGTCCCTCATTAAGATCCCTGTGGACCATTTGGGTCCCTCATTGCAAGAATCAGGAGTCAGGAGCCAGCAATCGTGCTATTATCCATAGTGAGAAACTGGGTTTTTCTCTTGTTTTTTTTTTTTTTTTTTTTTTTAATCTTTAGCCCTAGCAACCTTGACACAGCTATCTTAGTGCCCTAGCAACCTTGACACAGCTATCTTAGTGCCCTAGCAACCCTGACACAGCTATCTTAGTACCCGAACAACCCTGACACAGCTATCTTAGTGCCCTAGCAACCTTGGCACAGCTATCTTCGTGCCCTAGCAACCTTGGCACAGCTATCTTAGTGCCCTAGCAACCCTGACACAGCTATCTTTGTGCCCTAGCAACCTTGACACAGCTATCTTCGTGCCCTAGCAACCTTGACACAGCTATCTTAGTGCCCTAGCAACCTTGGCACAGCTATCTTAGTGCTTCTATCTGGAGATGCATGCGCACTTCCACACATGCTGCTCTCACTTGCATTGCTATATGTGCCTATTGTCAAGCACAGATCTCAGTCCGACCCAGGCACAATCATGGCCTCTCCCACCTGAGTTAGGTGAGACACTGTGAACCATTCCATACTCACTTCCCCATGCAACACTTGTAGCTTGCAAACCACAAAAATGAATGGAATATAGTATCCCTCTAAGCCACTGAGCTGGTTTAATCACATGCTGTTAATAGCCATATACATATCAAAGAGCACATATAGGATGGGACACAGCAACAAACAGTGTTAAATGTTATTAGCAGTGGCCTTTAGTTTAAACCAGTATTTGTAAATTCAGCAAATAATATTTTGTAAATCTATGTTTTCTCTGAATTTAAATTCTGTCAGCTTTAGTGGAGATGACAACAATCTGATTTTTATAGAGCAGCAGATTAGCTCCTGGAGTGTGTTAGGACTGTTCTTTCAAGCAGTTTATGTACTTTTTTCCACGTTGTATTGCAGCTACACTTGTGTAGTATAAGCTCTGCTAGTTATGATGTTCTACTGCCTTTTCAATGTTCTAATGCCACTCCCTGGTTGCCACTGAAATGGGTCAATAATGGATTAGTCCAAACTAAATAAAAAAAAACATAAAATTAAAATAAAATAAAAGTAAATACATACATACATACATAGTCTGTCTTGAACCCATTTGTGGCACAAGCGGTCAGACACAGTAAAGGAAAATGCAGTATCTCTAGACATTTTAGAGTCACTAGCCAGCCACAGTATTTTTGTATTGTGAGACGCAACTGAAATATCCAGCGAAAATCTACAGAGAAGTAAAGCCAGAACTGATCACACCCTAGAGCTGTAAAGTAGTGATCGTAAATCACTGAGTTATCGCGCTTCCATTTCCCTGTAGATATATGCAGTTATTTTCCTAAATAATTATAAAAATAGCATATATTTAGAAAATAAACAGGAATGTTTGTTGTTTGGCATAATAGCATTCTGGCATCAACTATATCCCTAAATGTGAACAAATACCTTTTCATTCCTTATACCCCCTTACTCTCCCCTCTTCACTTACTTCCTTACTGATCTAATTCTCTTCCCTGACTTTCTCTCTAAATATACCATGTCTGTTTTTCCCTCTCTTCATATTTCAATTCCTATTTGTATTAGATGAACTTACCTTTAATTTCTCTGCAAACTGTCTAACATTTCTTTAAATATTAAATGATTGTCGTACACCTTATATTGATTCTTAACAAATGTTTTTATGTTATGTCTAATTTGTTATAATTATTTAAACTGCAAATGTTTTTGTTTTATTTTTGAAGATTGTAAAATTATTGTTCTTAAAATGGTTTGTAATAATTTGGAGCTTTTCTCCCTAGGCCTTCACTGAAAATGGGCTTCTAGCCAGTTGGACTTTCCCAGCAATCAAATATCAATAAGCAATGAAATAAACACTAAATAAATAATAGAGTTGGGGTTGGTATAATGGCTAAGATGTTTACCATACAGACACAAGGTACAGGGTTTGATTCTCACCTTTGGAAAGCATGGCTAGACTTATAAATGTCCCCGGCATTGTTAGCTTAGTAATCACCTATGAAGTACGTGTTGCTTTGTGTATGTTCTAGACAGAAAGGCAAGAAGGCCATAAAGATTCTAGAAGAATAGAGCCCTGACTACGACTGAGATAACCCAAGTTTGAACAGTGGCTTGGATACTAGAAAAGCCAGATGAGAACTGGGAGTGAGCAGCTGTTGCTGCTGTCTCAGGTGGGGGCCAGATGGGAGGAGTGGTTCCTCTGGTAGGCACATCACACTGAAACTGGAGGCTTGCTAAGCACTGAGCGTAGCTATGACTGGGGATGTAGGATTAGGTCTGTGAGAGAAGCCTTCTGTATCATGTGAGTGAAATCATATTCACATTAGGAGAGAGGCTAGTAGGCCCCTGTGATAATGCAACTGCTGTGGAGTTAGTGCCTTAAAGCAAAAAACCCTGATGGATACCTGGATGACAGCCTGAGTGATTGCCTCTTGTCTTGCAGGGAACAAATGTACTGAGGAAAGGCCTCACCCTGCAGGAAATGAACGGACTATTTACAGATCACCAAGAGAGTTGATGGTTATCAGGCATTAAAGATCAAAACTAGGGCAAAAAAGTCAGGAAGCTAAGTCAATGCACCTTCGGATATTAGTGTACACTTAATGCATGAAATGTTTGCGCCAGTTTTATTAAAATCCACATCAACTTTTCACATGCATGCTTGATATCAGCCAACAGTGACAGCTGTTCATAGTCGCTACTGAAAATGAACATCTAGTGCCAACACAAAGACATTATAGATATGGATGAATCTGCATGACAGTCATATGTGCCTGCTGATATATTTTTGTTAAGAGACTTGGACAATATTTTTCCTAATTGTATTATTAATTTACTATGGATATTCCCTACTGAGGACAGTTTGAAAGATGTAGTTTGCTTCTGAATGCTTATTGTATATTCTAGAAACAAATAATAATGTTACTTCTTCATCTTTTTTGTAGGAAAAATATGTCCATCAAACCCACTGCTTTGGGAACATTTTTATGGTGATGCCTTCACTTTTGGGATTGAATACAGAAATGGAGGCCTGCTGATTAATGAGACAGCATATTATTTTGTTTATTCCAAAGTGTTCTTCCGTGCACAGTCCTGTTCAGACACATCACCACCACTAGTTCACACAGTCTTCAGGAGGACCCCACGTTACCCCAAAGACCTCAGTATGATGGAGTCATCCTATTTAAGGTACTGTATCCCCAGCCAAAGACCATGGTACAGAAATAGCTATCTTGGAGCAGTATTCAGACTGACTGCTTTGGACATGATATATGTCAATGTATCTAATGTTCAAATGGTGAACTTTGATGAGAAAAACACATTCTTTGGTTTGTACAAACTTTAGAGCAAATTATTTAGCTGTATCCATTAATATATGCAGAACGCTAACAGAAGCCAGGAGTCATGGAATGTTGGAATATTGTATGGCACAGAGCAGGGCACATATGGAAAGGATGCTGTCAGTTATATAAAGGTTCCTGGCCGGATATCAAACAGCATCTTGTGGTGCTAAATCTCCCATATACATGAAAACTGATAACATCATGTTTGGGGGAATTTTTGAGAGCTAACTCCAGCTGGCTTCTGGATATTAGTCTGCCATCATTAAGGTGTTCTTAAAACTGCCTCATATTACCACTTCAGGATAACATCATGCTGTGTGAAGCGATTCTTTCATGGCAGTACATTAAAAGTGAATCATGCTGTGCAATCCTCTGTGTGACATACTTGACTATTTTGTGATGTTAATGTTAGCTTCATATGGGAGGTCAGGGATGTGCAGTGATCATCACCAGGGTAGTATAACAGTACTGCCTCAGGGCAGCAGGGTGCAGCTATGAACATATGAAAAGGGGTGTGTCTGTGCTGACCAAGGATGGAGCAGCCTTTAGAACTGAATGTATGTCCTCAGGGACAGCGTTGTCTGGTAACATTGTAACAATGCGGCTGTTATACAGCCTTTCTCAGCGATATGTCTCCGTGCATTAATGATGCTTTTGCACTTTTATATATTTTATTTTATCTAAAACTGTTATATTTGTATCCATCTTAGATTTTCTGAAATATAAATAAAATTACTTTTATAAAGTTTGATCTGTCTGATTTCCTTCCAAAAACACAATCAATGCATTTTGTTTCTTATCAGACTATTTCTACAAAGACCACTTGAGTAAGACTAAATTACCTAAACAGAACTGGTAAAAACATAAATATATTTCTATGGTCCCCATGCAGAGGGAGCCCCCTGAACACCCAACATTTTAAATGTAACAAACTCTAAAGTCATCTCTTCTTCTTTTTTTTTATTGGCTGCAAGATATCTAGTCGCTATCTTACTTGCACCAGTTATCCCATTCATTTCTCCAGTGGGGTGTGACCCCTCTTGCCCATTGTGGAGGCAGGAGTTGGGCACATGCACATGCCCATCCATGCTTTATGTCTTGCTTATGTGGCACTCAAGTTGCAGTGTGGGGCTGCAGGGCTTTACTTTTTATATTGTGGCAGTTGTAGATGCAGTGCGTCAAGCTTCTCCCCCATGATGGGTGAGCTGGCATCAGCCCCATTCCTCCCATCCTCCCATCCCTGTCCCTTCATCACTTGTGCTTATAGCCAAACATGAGGTATTTGGGGTACAATCAGAGCTTTAGCCTGCTGTGCCATAGAACTCAGTTAAGGTCCGTAGTTCTTTAGAAAGAGATGCAATGACCTCATACAAAGGCCACTTCAGCCATCTGGACTTGACATAATGGATTTTGTAGAAATGGCCTTTAATGAATAATACAGAGTACACGTGCAGCATTCAGTGCATGTATGTGTTATAATACAGAGCACACATGCAGCATTCAGTGTTTGCATGTGTTATAATACAGAGCACACATGCAGCATTTAGTGTTTGTATGTGTTATAATACAGAGCACATGTGCAGCATTTAGTATTTGTATGTGTTATAATACAGAGCACACCTGTAGCATTCAGTGTTTGTATGTGTTATAATACAGAGCACACATGCAGCATTAAGTATTTGTATGTCTTATAATACAGAGCATATGTGCAGCATTCAGTGTTTGTATGTGTTATAATACAGAGCACACCTGTAGGATTCAGTGTTTGTATGTGTTATAATACAGAGCACACATGCAGCATTCAGTATTTGTATGCCTTATAATACAGAGCACATGTGCAACACTCAGGGTTTGTATGTGTTATAATACAGAGCACACATGCAGCATTCAGTGTTTGCATGTGCTATAATACAGAGCACACATGCAGCATTCAGTGTTTGTATGTGTTATAATACAGAGCACACCTGTAGCATTCAGTGTTTGTATGTGTTATAATACAGAGCACACGTGCAGCATTCTGTGTTTGTATGTGTTATAATACAGAGCACACCTGAAGGATTCAGTGTTTGTATGTGTTATAATACAGAGCACACCTGTAGCATTCAGTGTTTGTATGTGTTATAATACAGATCAGACCTGTAGCATTCAGTGTTTGTATGTGTTATAAGACAGAGCACAGGTGCAGCATTTAGTATTTGTATGTGTTATAATACAGAGCACACGTGCAGCATTTAGTGTTTGTATGTGTTAAAATACAGAGCACACCTGTAGGATTCAGTGTTTGTATGTCTTATAATACAGAGCACACATGCAGCATTCTGTGTTTGTCTGTGTTATAATACAGAGCACACGTGCAGCATTCAGTGTTTGTATGTGTTATAATACAGAGCACACGTGCAGCATTCAGTGTTTGTATGTGTTATAATACAGAGCACACATGCAGCATTCAGTATTTGTATGCCTTATAATACAGAGCACATGTGCAACACTCAGTGTTTGTATGTGTTATAATACAGAGCACACGTGCAGCATTCAGTGTTTTTATGTGTTATAATACAGAGCATACATGCCGCATTCAGTGTTTGTATGTGTTATAATACAGAGCACATGTACAGCATTCGGTGTTTGCATGTGCTATAATACAGAGCACACGTGCAGCATTCAGTGTTTGTATGTGTTATAATACAGAGCACACCTGTAGCATTCAGTGTTTGTATGTGTTATAATACAGAGCACACATGCAGCATTCTGTGTTTGTATGTGTTATAATACAGAGCACACCTGTAGGATTCAGTGTTTGTATGTGTTATAATACAGAGCACACCTGTAGCATTCAGTGCTTGTATGTGTTATAATACAGATCAGACCTGTAGCATTCAGTGTTTGTATGTGTTATAAGACAGAGCAAAGGTGCAGCATTTAGTATTTGTATGTGTTATAATACAGAGCACACGTGCAGCATTTAGTGTTTGTATGTGTTATAATACAGAGCACACCTGTAGGATTCAGTGTTTGTATGTGTTATAATACAGAGCACACGTACAGCATTCTGTGTTTGTATGTGTTATAATACAGAGCACACGTGCAGCATTCAGTGTTTGTATGTGTTATAATACAGAGCACATGTGCAGCACTCAGTGTTGTATGTGTTATAATACAGAGCACAGGTGCAGCATTCTGTGTTTGTCTGTGTTATAATACAGAGCACATGTGCAGCACTCAGTGTTGTATGTGTTATAATACAGAGCACACGTGCAGCATTCTGTGTTTGTCTGTGTTATAATACAGAGCACACCTGTAGGATTCAGTGATGTATGTGTTATAATACAGAGCACACGTGCAGCATTCAGTGTTTGTATGTGTTATAATACAGAGCACAGGTGCAGCATTCAGTGTTTGTATGTGTTATAATACAGAGCACACCTGTAGGATTCAGTGTTTGTATGTGTTATAATACAGAGCACACGTGCAGCATTCAGTGTTTGTATGTGTTATAATACAGAGCACATCTGCAGCATTCTGTGTTTGTCTGTGTTATAATACAGAGCACACGTGCAGCATTCAGTGTTTGTATGTGTTATAATACAGAGCACACGTGCAGCATTCTGTGTTTGTCTGTGTTATAATACAGAGCACAGGTGCAGCATTCAGTGTTTGTATGTGTTATAATACAGAGCACACCTGTAGGATTCAGTGTTTGTATGTGTTATAATACAGAGCACACGTGCAGCATTCAGTGTTTGTCTGTGTTATAATACAGAGCACACGTGCAGCACTCAGTGTTTGTGTTATAATACAGAGCACATGTGCAGCACTCAGTGTTTGTCTGTGTTATAATACAGAGCACACCTGTAGGATTCAGTGTTTGTATGTGTTATAATACAGAGCACACGTGCAGCATTCATTGTTGTATGTGTTATAATACAGAGCACACGTGCAGCATTCTGTGTTTGTGTTATAATACAGAGCACATGTGCAGCATTCTGTATTTTCTGTGTTATAATACAGAGCACACCTGTAGCATTCAGTGTTTGTATGTGTTATAATACAGAGCACACGTGCAGCATTCTGTGTTTGTATGTGTTATAATACAGAGCACACGTGCAGCATTCAGTGTTTGTATGTGTTATAATACAGAGCACAACTGCAGCATTCAGTGATTGTATGTGTTATAATACAGTGCACATGTGCAACACTCAGTGTTTGTATGTGTTATAATACAGAGCACATGTGCAGCATTCAGTGTTTGTATGTGTTATAATACAGAGCACACATGCAGCATTCTGTGTTTGTCTGTGTTATAATACAGAGCATACATGCCGCATTCAGTGTTTGTATGTGTTATAATACAGAGCACATGTGCAGTATTCAGTGTTTGTATGTGTTATAATACAGAGCACACCTGTAGGATTCAGTGTTTGTATGTGTTATAATACAGAGCACACATGCAGCATTCTGTGGTTGTATGTGTTATAGTACAGAGCACATGTGCAGCACTCAGTGTTGTATGTGTTATAATACAGAGCACAGGTGCAGCATTCTGTGTTTGTCTGTGTTATAATACAGAGCACATGTGCAGCACTCAGTGTTGTATGTGTTATAATACAGAGCACAGGTGCAGCATTCTGTGTTTGTCTGTGTTATAATACAGAGCCCAGGTGCAGTATTCAGTATTTATATGTGTTAATTGTACTACAGCCCTTTGGTTATGCTGCTTGCCTTGACATTTTCCTCCTCCTCTGTGCCACCTTACTAATCCCTAATAGCCCTAACCCTAATCCTGCCCCCATTTCCAACTGTACACCATACCTTAGAAGAAACTTTCTGGAACCTACCACTATAAAGGACACTCAAGCATACACCACATACAAAACCAAGCTTGCACAACAAAATCCCATCCCTTACCCTAGATATTACTTTAACCCTACCCCCCAGCAAACATGAACCACCCTCCCAACAAACACATACTCCCATCACTTAATGCTGAAACTTCCGGTATATCCAAAAGTTCAACATTAACATCTCAGACACACACACACACACACACACACACACACACACACACACACACACACACACACACACACACACAACACAGCAGCATCACAATGCACAGAGTAAATCTATCACCGTTCCTTAACCCATACCCTAACCCCAACTAGCAAACACTCACACACATATTCCCACTCAAATACCGAAACGTTCAGTACATCCAAAACTTTCAGAATTAGATTTCATAACAACCACTTACCTTCCACAATCTAGCTTCCACCTTCCCATACAGACACCTTCCACAATCTAGCTTCCACCTTTCCACACAGACACCTTCCACAATCTAGCTTCCACCTTTCCACACAGACACCTTCCACAATCTAGCTTCCACCTTCCCACACAGACACCTTCCACAATCTAGCTTCCACCTTTCCACACAGACACCTTCCACAATCTAGCATCCACCTTTCCACACAGACAGCACTCAAGCAAAACTCCACTCAAGGCTGTGCTAATAGGGAACTTCAAATTAACGCTGGTCAGAAACAATGTGTCATAGGCTTTGACTGGGGAGGCCATGGTGACTCCAGGGTTTAGCAAGAGAAATAATTTGATAAACATTATTAACTCAAGTCTGGGGGATACTAATGTTGTCTAAGCAGTTAGGGCAGTAAACAAAAGAATGCATTCAGTTTTGTGTATTAAAAAGGTTTAACCATATAGCACTTTAAGATTCCAAGGTAAGAAAATTAGCAGCTTTATATCTCATTCTAAGTTGGTTCAGCAGCTTGTAGTTCTACTGCATTTAATGAGAGTCACGATTATCTATCAAGGTAGTTGAAAGTTTTAAGGCCGTTAAGTTTCTTGGTTAGAGATCTTTTGGGCTTTTCCAATTGAGTGATATGTTTGGATTTGTACATACCAGGGATGGCATTGCATGTAACGACGGGCCTGATAATAAAAGAGTACAGCGGTAGGATAATTTCTTTGGGTCTTGAAGACATTCATTTGGAAATATGCTGGGCCAGTTAGAAGGATTTCCTTGTGGAGACATGATAAACGAATGAGAGTGAATCATCCACATATGTACCTAGATCTCATATGAGTATACCTGTCTACAGAGGAGTAACTTTTATAGCATATGAAGGGGGTGCAACTTTTCTGACAGATGCTACTATGCTGCACTTTGTTGTTCATTTAGTTTGAGACCATTTTTGATCCACCATGTATATGCATATGCCAGCCCATGCTGGAGTTGTTTTGTATCAGTGGATGAGCATGTAACACTATGTAGTTTGCAGTCATCAAAAACTTGGCCAACCACTCTTCTGGGATATTTGCAAAATAAACGCTAAACATGAGAGGGCACAGAACTGATTCTTGGGGCACCCCACTGGTTACAGTTTCAAATTCAGAAAGGGAACTGGCAGCTTTCCCAACTTGAGATCTATCAGACATCTAATTTGCAATCCAGGGGACAATGTAGGGGTTTACATTAAGCTTGCCTATTTTTTTAATAATATAAGCCTGGGGGATAGTGTCAAAAGCCTTGGCCAGGTCAAGATAAGCAGTGTGCTTAAAATGACTGCTGTCCACAGCCCCTGTAACTTTTTCAAGGATGGTTACTAGGTTCAGGAGACAGACCCTGCCCTTCACAAGACCAAACTGACTGGGATATTGGTCACTTAGGTTGCTTATGTCTGCATAATTGAGTTCTGCTATGATATGTTCCATGGCTTTGCATATAAGGCTGGTGAGGCTGAGGGGTCTATAATTACCTGGGTTTGTTGAGGGGCTACTCTTGTGTAGAGAGTCACAGTGGTTGTTCTCCAACCATCAGGAACAAACCTTGTAGGCAGGCTGAGGTAGAACAGTTAAGCAGAGGTTCAGACAATGCATATAATGCAGCCTGGGATCTTTTCACTTCCCATGAAGTATTATTTTTAGCCTATGAGAGGGAGTCTAAGATTTGATCCAAAGTGATATCAGGGGAACTAAATTCTCAGGGAGAGTGGTATCAGGGGAGCTAAATTCTCAGGGACAGTGGGGACAGCAATGTGGGTAGGAGGGGTAAAGTTGGCACTGAATTTGTCTGGTAATATATTAGTTATATGTTTGGGGTCAAAATGGGTGCTATTATTATGGATGGGCTCAGACATTATTCTTTAATTTGTTGACATAACTGAAAAAATATTTTTAGTTTCCTTTGAAATCTGTAGCAACCTTAAGTTCATACTTTACTTTGTTTTCCTTATGTTCATGCTTTACTTTATGCTTTCCTTAAGTTCATACTTTACTTTATGTTTTCTTTACATTCATACTTTACTTTATGTTTTCCTTAAGTTCATACTTTACTTTATGTTTTCCTTATGTTCATACTTTACTTTATGTTTTCCTTAAGTTCATACTTTACTTTATGTTTTCCTTACATTCATACTTTACTTTATGTTTTCCTTAAGTTCATACTTTACTTTATGTTTTCCTTATGTTCATACTTTACTTTATGTTTTCCTTACGTTCATACTTTACTTTATGTTTTCCTTACGTTCATACTTTACTTTATGTTTTCCTTAAGTTCATACTTTACTTTATGTTTTCCTTAAGTTCATACTTTACTTTATGCTTTCCTTATGTTCATACTTTACTTTATGCTTTCCTTAAGTTCATACTTTACTTTATGTTTTCCTTGTGTTCATACTTTACTTTATGTTTTCCTTATGTTCATACTTTACTTTATGCTTTCCTTAAGTTCATACTTTACTTTATGCTTTCCTTAAGTTCATACTTTACTTTATGTTTTCCTTAAGTTCATACTTTACTTTATGCTTTCCTTAAGTTCATACTTTACTTTATGTTTTCCTTACGTTCATACTTTACTTTATGCTTTCCTTACGTTCATACTTTACTTTATGTTTTCTTGTAGTGTTTTAACCTCCTTACTGGCATATTTCACTGTAGACTTGATGTAGGGGATTGGGATTTCTACCAACTTTCTATTACTTTCCTTCTTTTATTGTGAAACTTATTAATACAGGAGTTCCAGCAGGGAGGCTTATTCCTGAATTTACCATTATGTTTAGGGCTTATGGGAACTATTCAACTGCTGGTAGAAATCCAAGAACAATGTAACCACCCTCTCATTTGGGTCCATTTCCAAAGGATTGTTGGGAATTTTGCAAGGTTCTTTTACAAACTGAAGTAGGTTTGCCTTGGAGAAGTCCCTAAAGATGGTCTTGTTTGGTGGTTAGGTGGTACACTAGACCTGACTGAGAAGATGACCAGTCTGTGGTTAGAGTTAACCAGGGATGAGGAGATGTGAGGTAGTGTACAGTTGGCAGCTGGACTGATAAGGAGACGGTCGAGAATATGATAACCTTATTGGGTAGTTTTAAAATTTGCTCCAGTGCAAAGTCTAGGAAACACTGACCATAACTATTTTATAGGTATAAGTGTACCAATCAATGCTTGGGCAACTGACATCTCCTAGTAAAAAGTTGTTTGTTTACACATGTAATGTCTCAATGGTATTGAGATCAATTGTGTTACTGTTGAGTGACATTGATGGGGATCTGTAGCTGGCAATGAAGTAATAGGTGGACTTGTTAAGATTATTCTGATCTCCAGGAGCTACAAGTTAGAGTCGGGGGTAATTAATGTGACTAATTGTGTTTCTAACAAATATACATACTCCCATGCAGTCACCCAAGGGTGTGAAAGCGTGATGTGTGCTAAACCCAGCTAAAGAGGAAATGCTGTCATTCACTGAAACCACATCTCAGTAACTACACAAATATGAATGTTTTCAAGTTACAGGAGGGCCTCAAGTTCTGCTATCTTTCTATTTAGCACTGAATAGTGCCATCATGATGTTGCCCAAATCTGGTTCATAGGTTCTTAGTTGTTTACTAGGCTAATGACCACAAGGGCCTTTATAAGCCTAGTCATGCATTCCAAATCTCTGACGAGTTCTGATACCCTTGATAAGTGTAAGCATGGGCCTGGGAGATGAACCATTTACAGGTTACCTGTTTGCATCAGAAACATAGATCCCTAACCAGGGATGAATTTCCCATCCAATTGTCCAAGTTGCACTTGAATTGGATTAGGGAGGAACTCTGCTTCATATGGATGGGGAGCCTGTTCCATAGATGGGGTAGTCTCTGCGATACATACCTATCTCTCCAGCAGGTCCTATTTATATCACAGGCAAGGTTTAAGTCTTTGGAATGGATAATTCTGGTAGTGTTTGTTTTGTGGATATGCAGGAGGTTCATCAGAGTGTGATCTGACAAAGCCCTGTATGCCAGGCATAGATCTCTCCTCAAAAGCCAGTAGGAGACAGAATACAGGGACAAGGTCTTGAGGTGGTCTGCATAGGATGTATTACTTATCCCCTGTATTCTTTTAGTGAGGAATTTCTGTGGATGTTCCAGTTGTTGGATATGTCTGGATAGGTACATACCAAAAGGGGCATTGTACTCAATAATAGGTCTGATGAATGCTGAATACAGTGGAACAATATTTCCTTGGAATTAAATGTCATACCTTTGTTTTTAAGTTGCACAATATAAAATGATTTCCTCACCACTGTAGACACGTGATGATCAAAGGCTAGATTATTATCTATGTGTGTCCCTAAGTCCCTGACTACTGGGTCAACTCTAAGGGGTGTGTTGTCAATATGATAGTTACCAGGGATGGATGACTTCCCATAGGATACTATTATGCATTTCTTGGCATTTAGTTTTAGTCCATGGCTCTGACACCAGTTTGAGTTTTCTGTGTAGCAATGTCTAGAAGGAGGGTTCTGTCTGTGTCTTTTAGCCAGTATTTGGAAACACTGGTATGATGAGTGTCAGCCATCCCTGGCAAAACAGGAAGTCTTATCTACCATATCACCCCATGCTAGCACATGCTGCATACCCTTAGAATGAAAGTAACTACTTAGCCAATTGTTAAAGCCAATTATCTTGTCTGTGTATCTAGGCATCATTCTTGGTGAAAACAAAATACTACTCAGGACCCGTGTCTTTCCTGAACTTAACACATACATAGTACATTCCATCATGTCTCTCTGCATGTTCCTCTGGTTGGACCACCTCAGGTCATTCACTCTCACATAGGCCACCACTAGGTCATCATACTTGTCTGTCTTAAGGGATCTAAGGGCCTTGTAACATCACAGATCCTGGCATTCCTGTCCAGGCTGGTGAGTGTGACTATAGGACTGACTCTAGGATTATTAAGACAGACAAGTATTTTAAGAGTCCTTCCTTTACTTGACATCTGTGGTGTTCTAGAGATCATAGATGCACTTTTTAGGGTTAGTCTTAACATGCATTACTAAGGTGAGCAGTAGTTGTTTAAAAGTTTGATAGTGTGATTGCTATATTTTGTCAGATGTTTTTTATTTGACATTGTGATACTGGGATCACTCATAATGTAAAATGGATGCCAGCCATGTCATCTTAAAGGTGAATAAATGAACTTTACTTAAATAATAAAGAAAATAATGCAAACATAGATTAAAAGATACACAGGAATGCACATACAGGAAATAAAATACAAATAAAAATAAAATTTTGGGTCTGAACTAAGAGATGATAAAATAATCAAGAAAAGGCAAATAATATTGCTGGAACTGAATTCATTTGCAAGTCTTGATGAATACCTTCCTGTTGTGGACCTTGTCTTCACAAAATCAAACCAAGACAACACTGTTATATAGACTGTATTTTATATACCATATATCATGGATAGAGATAGGTTAAAAAAAAAACAGCTGGGTGCACAACTTCCAGGATAAAAAAGTGCCCAATCCTGGTATGTGCACTTGTGGCAGAACTGGAAAATATGACAGTGTAGAATCCTCAAAGTACAGAAACATTCCTACAATGGGACCAGGCCAGGCCCAGGAGGGGATGATGCCCCCCTGTTGTAGAAAGTAGTAGTCCACAAAATCCACAAAATCTGACAGGCCAAAAAAACAAAAACATAAAGATAATAGAGTAGACTACTGAGGATAAAAAAGAAATGATGTTTTATTACTATTATACAAAAAGTCCAGAATTTCTGAATAGAAGATATTCAAAAAGATTAAGCGAAAAAAGAAAAATACTTGCATAAGAAAAAACTGTCAACAGCTTCAAATGCAAAGTTGTGTTCATTAATACAGCAGATCCAGGAAAATGTTACATAGACAAAGAAACTTTGGGTTGTTTGGAAAAAGAAATATCCCAGGAACTTTAAAAATATAAAGAACAAAACCTAAAGATTTTTTAAAACTTTTTATTGCATTTTAAATCAACATGAATAAAAAAATTAAAAAACAAAGTCATCAATTAAAAAAATAGAACTATATACTGAATCCAAAGCAAATATTTACTCTAAACAAAACCATTAAAATGTTTCCAATAAATCTCTAAGTTTTTGCCAATATAGTTGTTTATGTGTAATATTCGAAGTTATGTTATACATAGTTTGCAATTTCTTGTTATATACACTTTTTGCTAGATAAATAAACTCTGAAAAAGAGAAGATGTTTTCATTTTTTCAATTCATTGTGATGACCTTTCTGGCAATAGCCAAGATGGATCATAGCAGAGACACTTGATCTGGAACTGGAACATTAAATAAAATCAAAGAATCTGTAATATTACAATTATCTGACTATAAGGCTTTAGTAAAGTTTTAAATTCTAGCCGAAATGGAATAATGATTTGGCACTCCAAAATCATATTATACCTATTTACCTCCATACTGCCATTATACCTCTAGCATTTTAAATTTTCTTTCTTATAAAATAGGGCTACTCTATGTGGTGTTATAAAAAAAAACTTCTGTATAAAAACTTCCAAGTAAAAATTCTCTAATAAAGAGATGAGGTGGAGTTACTTACAGATTTCAAATGTAACTGTTTATTAGATTCTGAAAAGTTTCATTGTTAATTTTTGTTGAATAATCCCAATGAGATACATCAAAGCCTACAAATTCAGACTTTAAAATATTATAGATTTTTGATACATAAGATTTATTTTTGAACACATCATTATTGATCCTGAAGAAAAATTTCTATACTTTTGGTATGGATTTAGTGTTCATATTTAGTAGAATTTGTATATTATTATTAATGAATTCCCTAAATGTTTATATTCTTAACCAACTACTTTTGTTTTTATTACATCCAGCCAAATGTTGATCAGCAGTATATACTTTATTCCCATCTAAAAAATTGAAACTAGAATTTTAAATCATTTTCTCCAAGATCAGTTATTATACTTATATCAAAATAATCTAGACATCCAGTATTATAATCTATAAGAAACATCAAAATAATAAATGCTTGACCAAATTCATAATGTTCATAAATATATTGAGAATATAAGTAATGCCAGGGGTATATGCATATATATTTCTGGTATTCATACAATAATCTTTTAAGGCCCAATATATTTTATTAATGTCTAATGGAACATTTAAATTTATTTCTGGAATAGAACTTGAAATTAAAATTGTTTCATGCAAGAGTGTCCAATTTGAGCTACATGAAGAATTTAGCCAAAGGCTCACTATATTTATAATAGTAGACTTAGAATATAGTTCAAAATTAGGAAAACCAGTCCCATTCTCATCCCAACTTTTTATATGCCAATCAAAGGATATTCTTGGTAACCTAGAGATTTTTGAAAGGTATAAAAAAGAAACATGGACATGAGAAAGAAAAAGCAATCTAATATGGTACAATATTTATGCAAAGCAGAAAACCAAACTAATAAATACAAGGGAAAAGCTGCTCCAAAGATATTTGAAGAGAATTGCAGGCAAAGGCACCCAGATATAGAAAATTTCCCTAAGCAAAAATAAGAAAACAAAGAAGGGAAGTAGAAAAGAGGATTAGAGATGGAGATGTTAAAGAAATAGAAACTGAAGTAATGGATTGCCTATAAAGTGAAGGATTTAGTGTAGAAAATCCAACATGGGTAATGTCACAGCATGATGGAGTAATGAGTCCCTAAATTAAGGAGAAACAGGTGGAATGGGAAGCATTGGATCACTTGCCACATGAAGATGCTCTGAAGCCTTCAGTAGGAAACCGGTACAAAAGTACATTTGGAGCTGCACAGTAAGGGAAGGAGCAGGGAACAGTGGCAACTCTGACACAGTCAATATTGTGGAGTGATAGGCCAATGAGTTCCCATATAAAAGAGCAATGGATGAAACAGGATACAGCTGAAGAAGATGTGTCACAGAAAGATATTCTGGAGCTTTCTGTAAAATGCCAGCAGAAAACAGAGAGCAAAGAATGTGCCCTCAGTTTAGAAAAAAATAATCTGATAGAAGAGTTACTTTATTTGATAGAAATGGATAGCCATATTAAGATTAATGAAATAAATAGATTACAGAAAGTCAATAAGATGCAACATTTTAAAAGTCTGACAAAATAGATAAACACAGTAAACAAGACTATTAACAGAAATTCATGTGATATAATAGAAGTAAACAGGATATATTACTGTACAGCTAAATTAATAACAGATAAAGTCCTACCACAAAAATGCAGAGCAATAAGGGAAAGGAAGACAAGAAATAAAATGCAATCATGGATGCGTCAAATAGAGAAAAGTATAAAGAAAAAGTACAAAATAAGCATTTCAATGATAACCCCAAAAAATGTCATAAAAAGTATAAAGGAAAAGTACAAAATATGCATTTCAATGATAACCCCCCAAAAAGTCATACAAAGTATAAAGGAAAAGCATAAAATAAGCATTTCCATGATAACCCCAAAAATTTCATAAAAAGTATAAAGGAAAAGTACAAAATAAACATTACAATGATAACCCCAAAAATGTAATAAAAAGTATAAAGGAAAAGTACAAAATAAGCATTTCAATGATAACCCCCCAAAAAGTCATAAAAAGTATAAAGGAAAAGCATAAAATAAGCATTTCCATGATAACCCCAAAAATTTCATAAAAAGTATAAAGGAAAAGTACAAAATAAACATTACAATGATAACCCCAAAAATGTAATAAAAAGGAAAAGTACAAAATAAGCATTTCAATGATAACCCCAAAAATGTAATAAAAAGTATAAAGGAAAAGTACAAAATAAGCATTTCAATGATAACCCCAAAAATGTCATAAAAAGTATAAAGGAAAAGTACAAAATAAACATTTCAATGATAACCCCCCAAAAAGTCATAAAAAGTATAAAGGAAAAGTACAAAATAAGCATTTCAATGATAACACCAAAAAATGTAATAAAAAGTATAAAGGAAAAGTACAAAATAAGCATTTCAATGATAACACCAAAAAATGTCATAAAAAGTATAAAGGAAAAGTACAAAATAAGGATTTCAATGATAACTCCCAAAAAATGTCATAGAGAACTGAGAAATAAAGCAAAAAGGAATAGAAACACCAACAAAAAAATGGATACATTTTGGAGAAATATCTAAGAAAACCTTGTGGAACCTAACAAAGATGGTGAATGGATAGAAATAAAAGAAATAGTAAGAAGTTCAAATGTACAGGATATGAAATGGGATGAAGTAATGGCCAGATAAATTGAAATAAAATTAAGAAAAACTCCTAACTGGAAAACTCCAGGCCCAGATGGAGTACCTAACCTCTGACTTAAAGTATAAACATCTTTGCACAAAGATTTAGCCTTGAGTAAGAACTACTTATATGAACATCCAGAGCAGAAACAAACCTGGTTAACAACAGGACAAATGATACTCCTCCTTAAGAGTGAACGGTGAACCTGCAAGCCTTCCTAAAAATTATAGACCAATAACTTGCCTTCTGACAATGTAAATCCCACATTCATGGATAAAGGAGTGCTTACAGATGTATAAGATACACCCTACAGTGATCAATTACATTAAAGTGACTATGAAACCGTGGCAAACCACTTTACAATTAAGTCTTGACAAAAGGCAAATTATTATCTTAGGGATAAAAATTCAAAGGGGGATAGGTGTTTAGGTGAAATGGCAGTGGAGTTTTTAACTAGATTGTTTAATGAAATCTTGGAAAGTGAGAGGATGCCTGAGGAATGGAGAAAAAGTGTTTTGGTACCGATTTTTAAGAATAAGGGTGATGTGCAGTGCTATAGTAACTACAGAGGGATTAAACTGATCAGTCACAGCATGAAATTATGGGAAAGAGTAGTGGAAGCTAGGTTAAGAAAGGAGGTGATGATTAGTGATCAGCAGTATGGTTTCATGCCAGGGAAGAGCACTACAGATGCGATGTTTGCTCTGAGTGTTGATGGAGAAGTACAGAGAATGTCAGAAGGAGTTGCATTGTGTCTTTGTGGATTTAGAGAAAGCATATGACAGGGTGCCTAGAGAGGAGTTGTGGTATTGTATGAGGAAGTTGGGAGTGTCACAGAAGTATGTAAGAGTGGTACAGGATATGTATGAGGGTAGTGTGACAGCGGTGAGTTCTGCGGTGGGAGTGACAGATGCGTTTAAGGTGGAGGTGGGATTACATCAAGCATCAGCTCTGAAACCTTTCTTATTTGCAATGGTGATGGACAGGTTGACAGACGAGATCAGACAGGAGTCCCTGTGGACTATGATATTTGCAGATGACATTGTGATCTGTAGTGAGAGTAGGGAACAGGTGGAGGAGACCCTGGAGAGGTGGAGATATGCTCTAGAGAGAAGAGGAATTAAGGTCAGAAGGACTAAGACAGAATATATGTGTCTGAATGAGAGGGAGGATAGAGGAATGGTGAGGATGCAGGGAGTAGAGGTGGCAAAGCTGAATGAGTTTAAGTACTTGGGGTCAATAGTTCAGAGGAATGGTGAGTGTGGAAGAGAGGTGAAGAAGAGAGTACAGGCAGGATGTAGTGGGTGGAGAAGAGTGTCAGGAGTGATTTGTGACAGACAAGTACCAGTAAGAGTGAAAGGGAAGGTCTACAAGAGGGTAGTGAGACCAGCTGTGTTATACGGGTTGGAGACAGTGGCATTGACAAAAAGGCAGGAGTCAGAGCTTGACATGGCAGAGATGAAGATGTTAAGATTTGCACTGGGTGTGATGAGGATGGACAGGATTAGTAATAAGTATATTAGAGGGTCAGCCCAGGTTGGAAGGTTTGGAGACAAAGCCAGAGAGGCAAGATTACGTTGGTTTGGACATGTGCTGAGGAGGGATGCAGAGTATATTGGGAAAAAGTTGCTAAGGATGAAGCTGCCAGGTAACAGGAAAAGAGGAAGGCCTAAGATAAGGTTTATGGATGTGGTGAGAGAGGGCATGCAGGTGGTTGGTGTGACAGAGCAAGATGCAGAGGACAGGAAGAAATGGAAACAGTTGATCTGCTGTGGCGACCCCTAACAGGAGCAGCTGAAAGAAGAAGAAGAAGAAGAAGATATTGCAGGGTGATTCTTTGAAACCCATTAAGCTTTCTAGTTAGCAGATTAGGTCTTGGCTGTAATTTGGCTCCCAGAAAAGATACAAGTGTAAACACTTCTCATCTTCATTTTGTGGATGACTTAAAATTGTATAGTTCATCAGATGAGGAGTTGAAAGTACAACTGCAAGTGGTTAAAACTTTCTCAGATTATATAAGAATGTCATTTGGTCTTAATAAATGTGTGAAAGCAGCCTATAAAGCAGGAAAAATCCAGCAGGAAGAAAACATCAACCTGGGACAGGAATGTGGTATCAAGGAACATGAGCTGAAGGAGTGTATAAATATTTGGGAATTGATAAAAGATCTGTAATAAAACAAATGTCAATAAAACTCAGTAAGGAATGCTTCAGAAGACTAAAGCTAATATTGAAAACAGCCCTAACATCTAGGAACAAAGTCCAAGCTATAAATCAATTTGCTCTTCCTGTTTTAAGTTACAGTTCTGGTGTGATTGACGGACCCCAAAAGGTACTGGATCAGATGGGCAGAAAAACAAGAAAAATGCTTCACACTTATCAAATGGCATATAAAAACCAGTGTGTGCATACCAGGACTATATATCCCTCATTGTGAAGGAGGCATATGCCTTCTCAAAATTGATTGCATGTATAGATCTGTAGTTATGGGACTGCATCCATATCTACTGACCTCACAAGACCCAAATGTAGTGAAAGTTTTAACATGAGGAGAATAAGTCTAAGATGGCTACTGGCTTAGTTTGGCAGAAACATATCAGTGTCAAGCATGAATAGAAATCAAACCAGAAGTTAATAAAAATCAGGCAGCAACTGAATAAATATATGGAGAAGGATCAGATGAGAAGGCAAGAAATGTGCAAAATGTATATAAATATATATGTATATATATATATATATATATATATATATATATATATATATATATATATATATATATATATATATATGGGTCTACCTCATAACACCAAGCGACAAAACACCGACAACAAAATAACAGACAAGACAAAACCGAAAGTTCAAAAACACGAAACTTCACATGCCCGACAAACCACAATCCCGACAATCAACCAAACAAATAACTTTCCTGAAAAACACATACACAACACAAGCACACCAAAAACCTTACAAACCTACACTAAACCTTACATACACAACTATATATGCACTAACCTTAACCCAAACCCTAACCCTAAGGTCTGTCACTATCACACACTTACCTTACCCGCACCCTAATCCTAACTCACTTAATCAGCCCCAACTTTTAAGACTGTCGCTATCGCACACTTACCTTACCCACACCCTAACCCTAACTCACTTAACACACCCCTAAACCTAATGTCCGTCCCTATCGCACACTTACCTTAACATGTTGGTATTCTCAGCATTGGGATTCTCAACTGTCGTCTTTTCTGTTGTCAATCTTCCAGTGTCGGTTATCTCATTGTCATTCTTCTCAGCATTCGGCGTAATCAGGTAGACCCATATGTGTATATGTCAATCAGGATCTGACGCAGGAATGGTTAAGGACAGGTGAATTTAAACCATAACATGAAAGTTTAATGCATGGTCCAGAACAGTGGACTACATACACATTGATTTACAAAGTCCATTGAACATGTGGCAAAAACAGAAAAATGCAGGTTTTATAAAACAGAATTGGAAACAGTTACGCATTTTGTTTTTGGTTGTGATATACTAATGGCAGAAGACCTGTATACTGATAGGCATAATCATAGGTTCATAGGTTCATAGGTTCGTACTAGGCTATCTGCCCAAGGGCATTTATAAGCCTAGCCCATAGTTATTTGGCTTTCGCCACCCCTTTAGTTTGAATAAAACTATGCCTATTATTTTGCTGTGCCTCTGTCAAGCAGTGACACTGAAGTAATCCCTGGAGTATATCTGCGATCCCCCATCCATTGGTCAAGATTCCTCTTGAACAAGGCCAGCGAGGTGCTCTGCCTCACATGTACCGGGATTTTGTTACACAGCATAGGGAGTCTCTGGGTGATGAATCTGTCCCTCCAGCACGTTCTATTAATAACCGTGTCAAGGTTTAAGTCTCCTGCCCTTGTGGTTCTGAGGGATCTAGATTTTTTTGAGGTGAAGCATATTCATCAAATCAGGGTTTGACATGGCCTTATATGTCAGGCACAGGTCACCTCTGAGCAAGCGGTATGAGACTGAATAGAGCTGGAGTTCTTTCAGTTGGGCAGCATAAGACATATTTTTGAGACCCTTTATCCTTTTGGTGAGGAACTTTTGGGGCCTTTCCAGCTGCTGCAGGTGTCGGGTCAGATACATTCTGAATGGGGCATTGTACTCAATCATAGGTCTAATGAGTGATGAGTACAGGGGGACGATGACCTCCCTTGATCTAGATGTGAATCCCTTCATGATCAGGTGGGCAATGTAGAAGGTTTTCCTAACTACTTTAGCAACATGAGTGTCAAGCGAAGGCTACTGTCAACCTGGGTCCCCAGATCCCTGATGACTTCTTCTGTGATCAGTGGATTGCCACCTATATGGTAGCTAGGGGTAACCTTGTTTTTCCCAAAGGGTATGACTATGCATTTCTTGGCATTTAACTTTAGGCCATGGCTCTGGCACCAGTTATCCGTTTCTCTGAGGCCCTTCTGAAGGATATCTGTGTCAGATGTGTTTTCGACTATGGCGCCCAGTTTGCAGTCATCTGCAAACTTTGTCAGCCATAACCCTCCTGTGTTTGCTTGTACTTCAGAAAAGTAGATGCCGAACAAGAGTGGACCCAGGACTGATCCCTGTGGGACACTACTTGTGACAGGCTTTGAGTCTGACATGGCTCCAGCAACTCTGACCCTGTGGGTTCTGTCACTTAGCCAGTTTGCAACCCATCTTGTGATGTATGGGTTTACATTCAAGCTGATGAGTTTTTCGATGATACCTGAGTGGGGTATTGTGTCGAAGGCCTTTGCCAGGTCAAGGTAGGCTGTATGGACTGCCTTTCCCTCATCAATGGCCTTGGTGACTGTCTCGAAAAAGTCAACCAAGTTTAAAAGGCATGATCTGCCTTTGACAAAGCCAAACTGGGTTGGATCCAAAGTCTGCAAGTTCCCTATGTCTTTATTTATGAGTTCCATTATGATCCTCTCCATGGCTTTGCAGATAAGGCTTGTCAAGCTAATGGGACGGTAATTTCCAGGGTCGGTGGAGGCACCGCCCTTGTGAAGTGGGACCACAGTCGCCATGCGCCACTCCTTGGGTATGTATCCTGAGGTGAGGCTAAGATTAAACAGCTGTCCTAACTGCGGGTTTAATTCCTCATTGAGTTCGTGGAGCACACAGCCGGGGACACCATCCGGTCCCATGGATGCTGTGTTTTTTTGCTTTGCAGTTCTCACCTGGGTGTTGGAGATGTTTGGGGGGCTACAATCCTCTGGTATAGATATCTCTCCTATTGGGGGGGGGGAGAAGTTTGCACTGAACCTGTCAGCCAGTATGTTGGCAATGTGTGTAGGTTCAGTAATCTTCACATCATTTTGAACTAATTCTGAGCATATCTGGGAGTTTCCTCCTAGGTTTCTAACATAGCTAAAGAAGGCCTTATGATTGTCTTTTGAGTCCTTGGCGATTTTTCTCTCAAAATTTGCCTTGGATGATTTTATGAGAGCTCTTAGTTTTTTACTTATAATGATCAAAGGTGTCTTACCTTTCAAGGATTTTGCTCTATCTTGTAGTAGCTTCCTCCTTTTGTTGTAGAGCTTGTTTATGGCTGGGGTCCACCAGACTGGACGCTTGCCTTTGGTACAAAGAGTCTTAGTTTTGTTTGGGATTGCCTGATCCATGCAGTCCTGTAGGTGCTGGTAGAAGGCATTTGTAAGTGATTCAGTGGTTTGAGTAATGTTTACCACTGGCTCAGGGGCCTTAAAGGAGACCACATTAGTTTTTAGAAGTGTGAAGTTGGCTTTTGAGAAGTTTTTCACTGTTGTCTTTTTTATTTCAGGTGGGGGCGGGATGAGGACCTCCAGCGAGATTAGTTTATGATCTGATCTCACCAGTGAGGGGTATACTTCTGGTGTTGAACATTTTGATCCCATGTTCGTGATGATGAGATCAAGTATGTTTTCTCCTCTTGTGGGGATGGTGACTAGTTGTTCCATGGCATTTGAGTTTATGAACTCCAGGAACCTTTGGGCTAGAGTGTTTGGGCTTGAGTAGTGTTCCCAGTCTATATTAGGGTAGTTGAAGTCACCTAGTATGATGGTGTTTGGAGATACATTTATCCCTCCATTGTTTTCAGGAAGGCCATGTGAGGTTCCTGAGTTTGAGAGGGTGGCCTGTAACATGCTACAAATTGCAGAGCAGTCTTGCCTATGGTTAATTGCACCTGGATGGTCTCTGATGCATCGTGCGTTGCCACCAACCTTGAGGTGTGGGTGTCCTTTATGAATATGGACACCCCCCCTCCTTTCTTGGTGTTGTCCGGATTTTGGGGCCGGAACGCATGATATGAGGTGAAACCTGCTAGTGCTGGGGTGCTCTCAGGAGCCTTGAACCAGGTTTATGTCACAGCACAGACATCGATGTTCTCCATACTGAGAAGTGGCAAGACTGTTGCATTGGGGATTGTGCTAACATTATAATATTGAAATAGCTGAGAAGCATTGGGAAAATGAGCCACAAGTCATTATACAAAATGATGTTTATATTATATGGGATCACACATTACCAGCAATTCAGAAATCAGATGCGAGAAAACCAGATATCATAGTCCATGAAAAGTGAAAAGAAGACACAAGTAGCATTGATCATTGAAATTGTTACATCCAGTGATTACAGTGCCTTATGTACAGAGAGAAGCAAAGTCATTTCAGGATTTGAGGGTAGAAATGTGAGCAGTGTCGAAGAAAGATACCCCGGTAGTTACAATGGTAGTAAGAGCAATACATCTCTTAAAAAAGAATTTGCAGTCATATTTAGATATGCTACTGATACATGCAACTCTGCACAAATTGCAGGAGTCAGTTCTGGGCACATTGTGGGTGTTGAGAAGAGAAATTTTGACTAAGATCGAAGATTTACATAATACTAATTTCATGAACTTTAATCATATTCTAAATTATGAATGGGGTCCATTCCCATCATGCAATTGGAAACTCAAAAGGCTAGGAGAAAAAAACGAGAAATAAAATAATAGATAATAAAATATATACAATGCATGCAGAAAAAATAAGATTCAAATACTAAGTCATGTGGTTAGCTCTCTCAGCAGACATACTGTCCCTGTCATCGGTTAGATAAAGAAATAATCCTCAAGGAGATACCTTTTTCAGATGGAAACACCACTCATACAAATCAGGTTATCATCTTCTTCCTAGCATGGCACACGTTATATACAATGTTTTTCCACAGCCCCCAGTGGTCATCACATGACATCGTGTTCTTGTTTTTGACCATAGAAACCGAGTAGTTAGACAATGTTTCCTATGTGTCATAATAAAGTTTCTCAGGAACAAAAGCTTAATCCCATCAGCTTTGCAGCAACAGAAATTGGCAATAGATTTCCAAGTCTGCTTCCTTGTCTTGATTCTAGCCATTGTGTGTTTTAGGGATGTTCAGGCCATTAAGTCTGTCAGACACTGCAACAATTACACCTCAAAGACATTTCCTGGTCTTTCATTTGATTTTGTAAAATTAACAAGAAAAGTCAGCAAAGTCTACAAATCCTACACAATTCAAAAGGCATTTCCTTTTCTTTGGTAGTCAGCAAGACAAAAACACATTCCTAAGTTGTTAGGGCAAGCACATTATTGTAGATGAACAAGACTGAGAAGAAATAAAAATAAAAAAAAATGTATTTCATTCACATTAAATATGAGTTCCAAATGGAAAAGCATTCAACATGTTGACTTAGACTTATAGACTTCATGCTACTCAATGACTGTCTGCGATTTAAGATTAGTTTCAATGTGATTTCTATTTATACACCTCCAGTCATAACATGGTGTCTGTTTTCCCTTTTCTCCATATCTGTGTGATTGCTGGATTGGTGCACATAAGTTTGGGAGTGTATGGGAGGCGTGCCCTCTACACGGATGGCACAGTGGACCTTGACCCCTGCAAAAAATGCTTTTTAAAAAATGTGTTTTGAATGGAAGGTTTGACTGACTATTGTCGAGTATTAATTCCACAAGATGTATGGGAGCCATTTTTAGTATTACTGCCAGTTTGCTGGAACATAACTGATGATGTAACTCAGTTACATTATTTTTCAAATTCTTTTGGACCTGTAATGTGGTTCTAGCTCCTCCCCTAACCTCATGAAAACAAGGTCATCAGCACACATGGTGACTGTCAATTCTGCCTGATCCAATCATAAGTCATTAATAAATAATGAATCCAGATTGGGATTTAATACCAAGCTCTGGGGGACTTTGCTTTAACGGTGCATGTTTCTGGTTTGATATTTCTGGATAAGACATTAATGGTCCTATCCATTAGTTAACTGTAAGTCAGCAACTATTTTGCCATTGAAAGACAGACCTTCCAGTTTCACTGGCAACCTAGGATAATTTACAGACTCACATGTCTTGTTTAATACACCAACAATAACATTAGTTAATAAACTTCTCTTCATGTTTTCGTAGATATCTGCAGTAGGTAGCTGGTGACCAGAGTATGACAAAAGGTTTTAAAACTGTATTGGTTAAGATATAAAAAAATAGTATGCTCAACAGACCAGTGATCTATGAGTGACTTATCTTTTCAAATAATTTTGCCAAGGGATGCATGTTTACAAGTAATGCTTAATTTGGTGCTGATTTAGATGAGGCCAGTATTGGTAAAGGATATACATATGAGGATTTATTTAAATAGGGGAGGTTAAAGTCTGGGCATTAATAAATATTATTATTACAGTTAAATAAATAAAATAAATGCAGTTTCTTGAATAAAAGGATCTTTCAAGTTATATAATTATTTCTCTGTGGTAATTATAACAAACAAACTATGATATTTCATGCTCATTCATTTCAGTCGAGCATGTCTCCATTTCTATAATTTGTCTTTAAATGCAAAAGTATATTAGTATAGGCCCAGAGGAAAAATGTCACGCTACAACAGAAATTCAAAGCTACCAGTTTTATTTTCATAATCTAAATAGAGTGGTATCTGTTGAAAGTAACTGTAATAGAGTGAGTGGATGGAAACCTGAGAGAATAACTTTATACTAACAGACAATAAATAAAATTCAGTTAAAAACATATCCCAGGGCAACTGCTATGACATAATATGGAGATCACTTATTTGAATGCCAGACTAAAACAACTTATTCTCTCTTGTTTCCATGGTTTAACAGGAGAAAAGGCTAGACTTTTACTTCAGTTTCTATCATTGAATTTTAAAATAAGCACTCCACTTTTGTGCTTTTCACACATGTCACAAAGGCATGCTGTAGGTGAACTGGCAATCCTCTCATACATGTGCGTATGTGTGTGTGTGTGTGTGTGTGTGTGTGTGTGTGTGTGTGTGTGTGTGTGTGTGTGTGTGTGTATGTGCAAGTGCATCTGTCGTGTGCATCTGTGTGTCTGTGTCTGTGCGTGTGTGTGTGTGTGTGTGTGTGTGTGTGTGTGTGTGTGTGTGTGTGAGAGAGAGTGTGTGTGTGTGTGTGTGTGTATGTGCATCTGTGTATGTCTGTAAATGTGCATTTGTGTGTGCATGCACAAGCTTGTGAGTGTGTGTGCATGTGTGTGCACACTTGTATGTTTATGTATGTCTGTGTCTGTGTGCATGCGCCTGTGTGTATGTATGCATGTGTGTCTGTGTGCATGCGTGTGTGTGTATGTAAGTCTGTGTCTGCATTGTGTGTGTGTGTGTGTGTGTGTGTGTGTGTGTCTGTAAGTGTCTGTGTGAGCCCCTGTGCGTGTGTGCATTTGTGTGCATGCTTATATATGTGTGTGTGTATGTATAACTGTGTGCCTGTAACTCTGTGTGTGTGTGTGTGTGTGTGTGTGTGTGTGTGTCTGTGTGTGTGTGTGTGTGTGTGTGTGTGTGTGTGTGTGTGTGTGTGTGTGTGTGTGTGTGTGTGTCTGTGTATTAGCATTCTGCCATGGATCTACCCTTGTTCAGCATGAATATCTGTGTGTTGCACCCACTGAGTGCTGGAACAGGTTCTGACGCTTCTGCAACCTTGCACTGAATTAATGGAGTTATTGGAAAATTAATGAATAAATACTTTAGAATAGTCACTTGTTCTTTCCAGTTAAACACTAGAAGAAGCAGAAATAATCTCAGGAGAAATATTAGAAAAAGTCTGACACATTTTCACGATTCTGCTATCAAGAGGACAATTCAATATTTTGTGCAAGAGCATTAATTTTTCTTCTGATACATTATGGAAATAAGAATAAGACACTAACTGGTCACTACAAGTAAGCATGTGATCAAAGATGTGTGCACTTTAGTGGGGTAATAAAACAGGGAGGTGTGGTATGGGGCTGCCAATTATAATTCTCTGACTTATAAGTGCGGGATCCAATGTTGTCAAAAATGTATGAAAATGCAGGAGAACAGTGAATGCTGAACATTACTGGCATCCTTTAAAGTTGTATTTTGCAGTGGGGGCAAATCTCGCATCCACAACTTATATATACTAACTCCAATATTGCCCTACCTCAGGGGAAAGGAAATACTCCAAGAATGAGCAATCTTGGACTTAGTATGTGCAAGTCTGCATTTTCACTCATTTAGTCTTGCTGTTCCAGGACTCTCATTAACACTTTTGGAATATCAAAGTTCCCATGGATAAGCATGGGGATTCAGTGCCAAGGACATAAAAATATTTATTTATTTTTTATTTTACATTTGTTAACCGGGCTAGTCCAACTGGATACATGTCCATTTTCAGTGGAGGCCCGAGGAGAAAAGCTCCACTAACTACTACTTAACAAGTTAAAGAAAACATATACAGAATTATGCGATAAAAGGAAACATTTGCTTAAAATATCTTTCAGAATGTATATACACAAGAGTACAATATGAGACTTCGCAGGAGAGATAGGTTAGATAATTTACTAGGTTACAGTATTACTGCTTTATACTGAGAAATAGAATTACAACATTGCAGGACAGTCTCAAATACACAAAACATCTACTAATCTTACTATATTCCTATCTATCACTAAGAGAGGTTACTTATCTCTCAGAAGTTTGCCTAGAACTGGAAGTCATAAAACAGTTAAACACTTTTACATTTGAAACCTGTAATTTTTTCTGTTTCCAGACAATAGAAAGAACTTCTGGCTGCAGACATTTATTTATTTGATAAATAGAATGATAAAATAGAATGGAAAGATGTTCAAATTACAGTATCAGCAAGGGACACATTAAAGTGCTAATGTTGTAGCTGGTGCAATGTCAGAGGGATTGTGGGAAGATGCAACATTTAGGGAGCAACAACAAAAACCCTCAGAAAAAGAAAACCGTGAAAACCTCCTAGACACTGACAGATGTTAAAGAAAGAAATGCTGGGAAAGACAAGTCCATGAAGGGAATTAAGTAGCGAGATGTGATGCAAATGAAGAGTGGACCTTGTTACTGTGTGCCTACTAAGATGGGATAACACAAATCACAGCAGTTTTTGACAGAAGGGAATCAGGTTCTTCACAATCACAAATAATGCCGTCTTCTAGGTAATGGTTTTGTGATCTCTCAGAGACTTCATTTGTCATCTCTGAGCAGTATCAGTAAAACAAACAAAAATGCACCCAAAAGGCTGTAAAAACAACTCTTCCTTTTTAATAAAACATACAACATTAAGCGCTTTCATGTCTCACATCTGTGCATTTGTTGTTTTACTGGTTAGGGTTTATTACGCACTGCACCCTTATCTCTGTGCAGTATCCCTAATTTATGACATAGATTTGGTGGTGGTGCTGCAGTAGCGTTGTCACCTCCCAGTAAGACTTTGTCCTGTTCGATTCTCAGCTAAAGCGTGTGGAGACATGCATGAATAGGCGTGCCTTTGTTGAAGGTTGTGCGTCAGAGCTGGCAACTCGGCACGTAAAAATCTACTGCCAATCATTAGCGGACTGGAGTTCCGCTGTGGCGACCCCTAACCAGGAAAAGCCGTAAGACACAACAACATTTTGGTAGATGACATCATTGTAGGGTTGAGAAAGGTTTGGGCTGAGTGAATTCTGGCAAGTTTTTACTTTGAACAAAGGATAGTGCTGATTTTGTTATATTTTTTTTTTCTTTCATTTTTTTTATGAAGAAGAAGTTGTAGTTTTATAGGGAAGTACCAGGCTGCTTGTTCTTGTGGATCATTTTAAGTCTAGTTAATTTTCTCTTGGTGAGATTCAAACCCTGTACTTCTTAACTGTGTGGTAAACACTTTAACCATTATGCAACCTCCCCTAGAAAGTTTTCACTTTGAACAAAGATAAATGCTCATTTTGTTTTATTTTTCTTTCTTTCTTCATGAAGAATGAGTCATATAAGTTCATGGGTAAGTACTATGCTAGTTGCCCTTGTGGAGGCTTTTAGTGAGAATCAAACCTTGTACCTCTTGACTGTGAGATAGACACCTTAACCATTATACCATCTGCCACCCACCCAGTCCAACTAAATATTTGCTATAAAGTAAGAAAAGTATGGAAGCAAAAGTATGAAAGATCAGAGACAATACAGCAGTGACTGAAGCAAAAGCTGTAATAATAACTTGTTAAAAAGCGATATACTGGACTGTGCTAGTATTGATGGAGAGTGCAGGGGTTAGTAAATACATAATGTGTTTTAACTCATTTTAAGTTGTTCAGATTTTGATGATAACAATGAGTAATTAACGGTAGCTTATAAAGTCTTGCATATAACACACTGAGAGTGGAACAAACTGGTTGCAGAAATGGAAAAAAACCCACTGTTAGAAAATATAACAGAGATTAGGGTGGACATACTGATAACCATCTTTGTTTTCAAATATATTTATTGAATTGACCAAGATGAGGAAAACACCAGAGGTGAGAAGTTCTGAGTCATTGAGAGGGGAACAGAATCAAAATTGGAAAACTGGAGGGTGTTAGAGAACAGAGGTATGCAGTCTAAAGAAACTAGATTACAAAAAATATAGGGTTTACTTACTTTATGATTCAGGTATGTATATCTTTGAACCCACAAATAATGCAAATATATCACATGGAAGATCTTTTCATGAGCATTTAGAGAATGTGATTCACACATTTCTTAATTTCTACTTTGATGGTTGGCATTTCACAAGAAGTGCTAAAACGGCTAAAGGCCATAACACCCTTCCTGTTCTGCACTGCCCTGTGAGTGGCTGTGCTATTAAAGATTTAACATTTGCTTGTGAGCTTGCTGTCCTATTCTTCAATAAATAGCAAACATTTAGAACAGGATAGAAATGACTTTATAAATATTTAAGCATTTTCAGCTGCTGCATTATATTTAGTGAAGTCTCACAGAAGTAGCTCAGGAAAACTGGAGGAGAGGTGGTCAGGACTAAGATTCTGGAGGGGAAGTAGTCAGGACTAAGATTCTGGAGGAGAGGTGGTCAGGACTAAGATTCTGGAGGGGAAGTGGTCAGGATCAAGACTGAGCAACTAACTAGCTGAATGGATGCTTGTGATGAGACACACAATGCCAGGAATTTGGAGTGATTTGTGGAGTACTGCAGGGACCTGTCCCACCTCTAGTACTCTCAGTGTATTTATTTCTGGAAGTAGAGAACAAACACAGCAGTGGATGATGGGAAATGACTTGGAAAGGCTGAACAAATGGCCAGATAGAAGGCAGGTAAGGTTCCATGGAAATAAAGACAAAGTGCTCAGTACTTAAGTTACATCAATCCTTGTGTGACATATCAGCTAGGTAGAGTGGAACTGCTAGTAATAGAACAGGAAAAGGATCTGGGGATGTCAGTCATCCTTGGATTAGGCTAGCTGGAGCAGACTTAGAGGGTAGTAGCAGCAACAAAGAGAAAATTAAGGTGTGTCCTCAGGGGACAGACTTTAAAACCAAAGAGGCAATCCTTCCATTCTTCAGAGCACCAGTTATAACACACTTATGTCATAACCAGTGCCCTCTGCTGTTCTTGAAGGTATATTAGGAAAAGGTCATTGAGGTGTTGGAAGGATTGCAGAGGAAAGCTACCAGAAACACATGCTTGTTGGAGGGTAAGGAATATGAGCCGAGGTTACAGGAGCTAAAGCTCATCTCATCTGAAACCAGAAAAGACAAGGAAGACAAGACCCTGGTGTACAAGATCATGTCAGGAATGTCAGAAAGAATATTCTGAACAGGATATAGAGAGAAGGAAGGAGGCCATACAAGCAGGCGATTGTAGAAATTAACCACTCCTCTGATGTCTGAAAGTAGTTTTTTACAGAGAGAGTTGTGGACTCACGGAATGCACTACCATAATGGGTGATGTTGAGGGAATCTACAGAGGCACTGATGATCGTTGGAAAAGGTTAAGGGAAAGAAGAATGTTACGGCATTTAAAAGGGCAGGTTATATAGGCTTATCATCTCTACCGTTAAACTACTGAAATGTAAAGCGTTTAGGGCTGCCACCTTTTCAAATGCCCAAAGTGGGACATTTTTTGTTAAAATGTGAGATTTTGCAGGACAAAACATACTCAAGGTTAGAGAAAAGGACAAAGCTTCACATTTTGCTAAAATAAAAGCTTATTCTTGTAACATTTGAGTTGGTTATGCTATTTCATATAACATTTAGATCTTTCAGATACAAAATAACCATTTTATGCAACTATTAAAGAAAACTTATGATAAATTTTTGACCTAAAATCTCAGGACATTTGCCATTTTTTTAGTTTTTGTTCCACAGGACACAACTGCCCAAAGAGGAACTGTCCATCGCAAAAGAGACAGGTGGTAACCCTAAAAGTGTTTGCCCTATCTGTGTGTGGCAAGATAAAGTTATAGGCTGTCCTTTTATTCACACCCCTTAAATACTATCTTCCCCACAAGAAATGTTCCAGGGATTTTTATGCTGTTCACATTTTTTCTTTATGCCTTTCCTATCAGTTAAAGAAATTCTCTTTGTTATAAAACACTAGCTGATCCTTAATTGGGAAATTAATCCCTTATGGTGCTCTGACTATCCCAGTATTGGTAAAATACCACCTGCTTCTGTTATCTTGAGTTTAGTGATTGCATTTTGGGACGTTTGCTTGCCATGCAGGTAATGAATTCCTGCTTCATGGTATCTGGATGAATAATTTCATATGAATCCATATGGATGTATTCCCAAGATGCTTTGAATGGTATAGTACATGCAGTCAAGTTATCCTAAAAAAAATTGCCTGTATACTCAGCCATTTTTGGGAAACCATTTCTTCTAAGCATTTGCTTTGAGATTTTATTGCTTTTTATTTTATTTTATCTGGATGTAGAATTACCTGGGAAGGCAAATAAATGCCAGAAAAAGTTGCATGTGATCATAGTGAAAACAGGGTTCCTGGACTGAGATAATTCATTGTTGGTGAACAGAAACATATGCATTTATTTACTTTTGTTTACTGCTTGCATTTGTTTTATACATATTTATTTAACGGTTTGTATTTATTTATCACTTCAGTCCACTGAACAACGTTATTTGTATGCGTGTTTTATGCTTCCAGCATAACTGAAAAACAGATTACACATTTTAAACTCGGAGTAAAACATGAAACCATCAGCAGGATGTGTGCTCATGTCTGTGGCATAGAAGAATAAAACCATGACGATACCAGATGTCACCCACGTTTAACTAGTATTACAGCCATGACAATGCTAGATGCCACCCACATTTAACTAGTATTACAGCCATGACAATGCTAGATGTCACCCTTTTTTAACTAGTATTACAGCCATGACAATGCTAGATGTTACCCATGTTTAACTAGTATTACAGCCATGACAATGCTAGATGTTACACATGTTTAACTAGTATTACAGCCATGACAATACTAGATGTTACCCATGTTTAACTAGTATTATAGCCATGACAATGCTAGATGTTACCCATGTTTAACTAGTATTACAGCCATGACAATGCTAGATGTCACCCACGTTTAACTAGTATTACAGCCATGACAATGTTAGATGTCACCCTTTTGTAACTAATATTACAGCCATGACAATGCTAGCTGTTACCCATGTTTAGCTAGTATTACAGCCATGACAATGCTAGATGTCACCCACGTTTAACTAGTATTACAGCCATGACAAAGCTAGATGTCACACTTTTTTAACTAGTATTTCAGCCATGACAATACTAGATGTTACCCATGTTTAACTAGTATTACAGCTATGACAATACTAGATGTTACCCATGCTTAACTAGCATTATAGCCATGACAATGCTAGATGTTACCCATGTTTAACTAGTATTACAGCCATGACAATGCTAGATGTTACCCATGTTTAACTAGTATTACAGCCATGACAATGCTAGATGTTACCCATGTTTAACTTGTATTACTGCCCTGACAATGCTAGATGCCGCCCTTTTTTAACAAGTATTACAACCATGACAATGCTAGATGTTACCCATGTTTAACTAGTATTACAGCCATGACAATGCTAGATGTCACCCACGTTTAACTAGTATTACAGTCATGACAATGCTAGATGTCACTCTTTTTTAACTAGTATTACAGCCATGACAATGCTAGATGTTACCCATGTTTAACTAGTATTACAGCCATGACAATGCTAGATGTTACCCATGTTTAACTAGTATTACAGCCATAACAATGCTAGATGTTATCCATGCTTAACTAGCATTACAGCCATGACAATGCTAGATGTTCATAGGTTCATAGGTAGATACTAGGCTATCTGCCCAAGGGCATTTATAAGCCTAGCCAGAGTGTATTTGGCTTCCGCCTCCCTATTAGATTAGCCTACTGTGCCTCTGTAAAGTAGGTCACAGGAGGTACCCTTTAAGATTAGTTTACTGTGCCTCTGTCTAGCAGGGAGACAGAAGAGATCCCAGGGGTGAATTTGCGATTTCCCATCCACGCGTCCAGATTTCGCTTGAAGAGGGTCAGCGAGGGGCTATGTCTAACATGAATTGGGATACTATTCCAGAGTGAGGGGAGCCTCTGGGAAATGAATCTGTCCCTCCAGCATGTCCTATTTATTTTTGTGCTGAGGTTTAAGTCCCTGGAGTGTGTAGCTCTAAGGGACTTGTATTTTTTGAGGTGGAGCATGTCCATTAATTCTGGGTTTGACATGGCTTTGTACGTCAGGCATAGATCGCCTCTGAATAGGCGGTAACCAACTGAGTAGAGCTGGAGTTTCTTTAGTTGAGCTGCATAGGACATCTGTTTGTAGCCCATGATCCTCTTGGTGAGGTACTTTTGGGGTCTCTCCAGTTGCTGCAGGTGTCGGGTAAGGTACATCCCAAAAGGGGCATTGTATTCAATTATGGGCCTGATGAGTGACGAGTAGAGGTGCACAATGACCTCTCTTGATCTAGATGCGAACCCTTTCATGATAAGGTGGGCTATATAGAAGGTCATTCTAACCACTTTGGCAATGTGATTATCAAAGGAGAGATTACTATCTACGTTGGTTCCCCAAATCTCTAATTACTTCTTCCGTACTTAATGGATTACCACCTATGTGGTAATTTGTGGGCACCTTGTTTTTCCCAAAGGGGATGACTATGCACTTTTTAGCATTTAGCTTGAGGCGGTGGCTCTGGCACCAAGCATCCATCTCTGTGAGACCCTTTTGGAGGATGCTTGTGTCAGCTGGAGATTCGATTATGGCCCCCAGTTTGCAGTCATCTGCGAACTTTGTCAGCCATAATTCCCCTGTGTTAGCTTGAACCTCAGAGAAGTATATACTGAACAAGAGAGGTCCCAGAACTGAGCCCTGTGGGATGCCACTTGTAACTGGTTTGGATTCGGACATGGCACCTGTTATTCTGACCATGTGGGTTCTATCCCTGAGCCAGTTTGCAACCCATCTTGTGATATAGGGGTTGATATTTAAGCTGGCAAGCTTATTTATGATGCCCGAGTGGGGTATTGTGTTGAAGGCTTTTGCGAGGTCTAGGTAGGCTGTGTGGACTACCTTGCCCTCACCTATGGCTTTGGTAACTGTTTCAAAGAAATCAACTAGGTTTAAGAGGCAAGATCTGCCCTTAACAAAGCTGAATTGGGTAGGGTCCAGTGTCTGGAGGCTCCCAATGTCTTTGTTTATGAGTTCCATGACAAGACGCTCCATAGCTTTACAGACCGGACTAGTCTTGGGGTCCATTGTGGCACCACCTTTGTGGAGTGGGACCACTGTAGCTGTACGCCATTCTTTGGGTACATATCCTGTAGTAAGGCTAAGTTTGAACAGTGACTTAATGTGAGGGTTCAGTTCTTCTTGGAGCTCATGTAAGACACAGCCTGGGACACTGTCCGGTCCCATAGATGCTGTGTTTTTTGCTTTGGAGAGGGCAGCTTTCACCTGTGCATCTGTGATGTCAGGGAGGTTACATTCAGTTGGGATAGGCATTTGCTCCTTTCGGGGGGAAGGGGGGAGAAGTTTGCGCTGAATCTGTCTGCCAGGATGTTGGCTCACTGCTCGACAGAGGCACAGCAAAACATAAAAATATTCCCCATACTAAAGGGGTGGCGTAAAGCAACAAAGCCATGGGCTAGCTGTAAATGCCCTTGGGCAGATAGCCTAGTATGAACCTATGAACCTATGAACCTATGAACCTATGTCTGTAGGTTTGGTATATTTTGTACCGTTATGCAACAATTCAGAGCATATCTGGGAGTTTCCACCCATATTCTTGACATAACTAAAGAAGGCCTTGTGATTATCTTTAGTGTCTAGGGCAATTTTTCTTTCGAAACTGGCCTTTGATGATTTTATGAGGGTCGAAGTTTCTTGCTAATACTGATCAGAGATGCCTTCCCTTTTTGGGATTTTGCTCTGTCATGTAGTAGCTTCTTCCTTCTGTTGCATAGCTTATTTATGGCCGGGGTCCACCAGACAGGTCTCCTGTTTTTGGAGGAGTGAGTCTTGGTTTTATTTGGGATAGCATGATCCATGCATTCCTGCAGGTGCTCATAGAATGCATTTGTAAAGGATTCTGCGGATTGGACTGTATTATCCTCTGGCCCGGGGGCTTTGAAGGATTCCACCTCAGTCTTGAGAAGTGCAAAGTTGGCTTTTGAGAAATTCTTTACTGTGATTTCCTTGGCTGGGGGTGGGGACGGGATATGGATGTCCAGGGAAATTTGTTTATGGTCTGATCTTACCAATGAGGGGTTTACCTCTGGTGTGGAACATAGAGAACCCATGTTGGTGATTACCAGGTCCAATATGTTGTTTCCTCTTGTGGGAGTGGTGACCAGTTATTCCATCGTATTAGAGTTTATAAATTCAAGGAACCATTGGGCGAGGGTGTTTGGGCTTGAGTAGTTTTCCCATTCAATGTTTGGGTAGTTGAAGTCACCCAATAACATAGTGTTTGGAGAGACCTTCATATTCTCTAGTGTTCTCAGGAATGCCAAGTGGGGTTCCTGTAATAGGGAGGGTGTTCTATAGCAGGCTACAAACTGAAAGGCAGTTTTGCCCGCTGTTAGTTGCACATGGATGGTTTCCGATGCTTTGTGTAGTGCCACTAACCTGGAGGTGTAGGTATCTTTGATGAATATAGTACTCCCCCTCCTTTTGTGCTTCGGTCCGAGTTTTGGGGCCAAAACGCATGGTATGAGTTATAACCTGGTAGTGCTGGGGTGCTCTCAGGAGCCTTGAACCAGGTTTCTGTTACTGCACAGACATCGATTTTCTCCATACTGAGGAGAGCCTTGAGTGCGTGCATCTTGAGGTTTAGACTTCTGGCATTGAGTAGCATTACCTTTTGTTTTTTTTATCCTTGAGTTGTCTATGGAGGTGGGTTTGTCCTTTGAGCCTTGACTAAAAAAGGCACTATGGGGGTGGCAAGAGCCTTGGCCAGTATATGAAAGCCTAAGGGTGACAGGTGCAAGCCGTCCCTAGCAAACAACGTGGCTTGTCGAGCATGTCATGCCAGGCTGACAGACACTGGATCCCCTTTGAATGACACCAATACTTTAGCCAATTGTTGAAACTGATCATTTTGTCTTTATACTGTGGCATAATTCTTAGTGAGGGCAAGATGCTACTCAAGGTCAGGTTCATACCAGCCTGGGCTACATGATCAGAGAGCTCCTCTATGTCTCTTTTCATGTAGTCCAGGGAGGTACATCTCAGGTCATTCACACCAGCATGGACAATGACAGAGTCATACTTGTACTTACTTTGGAGTGACCTGAGTGCTTGCATTATGTGGCGGATCCTGGCACCCAACAGGCAGCTTAGACCTTCTCCTTGTTCAGTCTGGTGAGCAGGACGTCAGTGTGCCGGACAATAGAGTCCCCTTAACAAGTGTATTTGGTGTGTTGTTTGGCCTTAAGGGCTGTGACTGTGAGGCACACTGATTTTGTGAGATATGTGATTCGTGGGTATTGTTGAGGGGTGGCTGTTGCTTGGATATCTGCTTAGGAGGTCTTTGCTGTTTAGGCAGATGTTTATTTAGAGCCTCTGAGTATGTTTTTGCATGTTTATGTGTTGGGTATGCAGATGCAATAGGTCTGTGTGAGACTGGATTTGTAGTGCGGGTGGTTACCTTTTCCTCCTGACTGACTGTGCCAGTCTTGGGTTGAGAGAGCTCTGCCTCCAGTTTGGCTGTGTAACTGCATCTCTCACATGTATTAGAGTTTGTTGGAAGGAGGAGAGGGTTGTCTGTGTACATAAGGCAATTGTAACATTGCCTCAAAATTCCCAGATTCACCAGCTGGACAGGAGAGTAACCCTGAAACTGACCCTTGGACATACCAGATTTGTATAGGGAACTGGTTTTTCACTGATCAGATTAGGGAAGGGAACTGATTTTTCACTAGATCAGGAAGGACCAATCGGGAGCCTAATACTTATGAGAAGTCAAGGAGGGTGTAGTGCTTTAGTTAGTTAGTGTTTCCTTATAAGAGCTGAGCAAGTGCAGGGCTTTAGAAAGAGAATAGAGTGATTACTTTGAGAGTTTGAACAGTTCTAAGGGAAAAAGTGAAGAGCAGACTTTGTCTAGCCTGGAATACTTTAAACCTGTTTAGGCGGCGCTGCCCGACGCTGCTCAGTGTGCAAAACCGTGCAAAAAGAGAGTTGTGGGGTTTTAAGAGAGAGAGATCAAGGAGTTTAGAATTTACCCAAAATGGCCAGTAAAACTACAGCTTCTAGGCAGTAACCACTCCTCCAGGGACAGGTAGTCTGTTCAGTATTAACCACTGCCACTGGTGAACACAGAGACTTCCCTTTAGCCCAAGCAAGCACTGGCCTTCTAGAAACTTCCAAACAGTTTGGAACAGCAAATCTGTAACTGAACTTTCATAACTTTCAGAAAGTGGGAAAAAAGCAAGATTTTTTTTTTCTTTTTTGTTATAGTTTAAAGGTAGCAGAGATACACAAGCAGCAAAATATTCACAACAGTGCAATAAATGACCCCACACTTGAGTTCTAGGCCAAAATCAGGTAAAATGCAGTTTTTAGAGAAAAAAACTATTTTAAATTAAGTGCAACACAGGAAATGCAGTAAACAGGCGCTAGATGTGTTCCAAGTACTGTTACTGTTACAGATAGAAACTTTAGCAAACCGGAAAATGCCAAATAGTAGGCGGCAAAGCAGTAAAACTTAACAAAAAATCAGAAGAAAATACTTAAAATCACAAAAGTGGCTCCTTTTCTTCTCTCAGCGTTTTCTTCCCTTGGTAGGTGCTTCAGCCACAACTAGTAAGCCTGGAAAGACGCCAAAACCACGAGGCAGCCGGGTTTTAGGGATCAAGGAGTTTAGAATTGACTCAAAATGGCCAATAAAACTACAGCTTCTAGGCAGTAACCACTCCTCCAGGGACAGGCAGGCTGCTCAGTGTTAACCAATGTTACCCATGTTTAACTAGTATTACAGCCATGACAATGCTAGATGTTACCCATGTTTAACTAGTATTATAGCCATGACAATGCTTGATGTTACCCATGTTTAACTAGTATTACAGCCATGACAATGCTTGATGTTACCCATGTTTAACTAGTATTACAGCCATGACAATGCTAGATGTTACCCATGTTTAACTAGTATTACAGCCATGACAATGCTAGATGTTACCCATGTTTAACTAGTATTACAGCCATGACAATGCTAGATGTTACCCATGTTTAACTAGTATTACAGCCATGACAATGCTAGATGTTACCCATGTTTAACTAGTATTACAGCCATGACAATGCTAGATGTTACCCATGTTTAACTTGTATTACTGCCCTGACAATGCTAAATGTCACCCATGTTTAACTTGTATTACTGCCCTGACAATGCTAGATGCCACCTTTTTTTAACTAGTATTACAACCATGACAATGCTAGATGTTACCCATGTTTAACTAGTATTACAGCCATGACAATGCTAGATGTCGGCCACATTTAACTAGTATTACAGTCATGACAATGCTAGATGTCACACTTTTTTAACTAATATTACAGCCATGACAATGCTAGATGTTACCCATGTTTAACTAGTATTACAGCCATGACAATGCTAGATGCCACCCACGTTTAACTAGTATTACAGCCATGACAATGCTTGATGTCACCCACGTTTAACTAGTATTACAGCCATGACAATGCTAGATGTCACCCTTTTTTAACTAGTATTACAGCCATGACAATGCTAGATGTTACCCATGTTTAAATAGTATTACTGCCATGACAATGTTAGATGTTACCCATGTTTAACTAGTATTACAGCCATAACAATGCTAGATATTACCCATGTTTAACTAGTATTACAGCCATGGCGATGCTAGATGTTACCCATGTTTAACTAGTATTACAGCCATGAGAATGCTAGATGTTACCCATGTTTAACTAGTATTACAGCCATGACAATGCTAGATGTTACCCATGTTTAACTTGTATTACTGCCCTGACAATGCTAGATGTTGCCCATGTTTAACTTGTATTACTGCCTTGACAATGCTAGATTCTATCGATGTTTAACTAGTATTACAGCCATGACAATGCTAGATGTTACCCATGTTTAACTAGTATTACAGCCATGACAATGCTAGATGTTATCCATGTTTAACTAGTATTACATCCATGACAATGCTATATGTTAACCATGTTTAACTTGTATTACTGCCCTGACAATGCTAGATGTCACCCATGTTTAACTTGTAGTACTGCCCTGACAATGCTAGATGTTACCCATGTTTAACTTGTATTACTGCCCTGACAATGCTAGATGTTACCCATGTTTAACTTGTATTACTGCCCTGATAATGCTAGATGTTACCCATGTTTAACTAGTATTATAGCCATGGCAATGCTAGATGTTACCTATGTTTAACCAGTATTACAGCCATGACAATGCTAGATGTTACGCATGTTTAACTAGTATTACAGTCATGACAATGCTATATGTTACTCATGTTTAACTTGTATCACTGCCCTGACAATGCTAGATGTTACCTATGTTTAACTTGTATTACTGCCCTGATAATGCTAGATGCTACCTATGATTAACTAGTATTACAGTGGTGTGGCACAGCTAGATGGGGTTGACGTGGTAGTGTGTGGAGGATGGTGGCTTGTCCGTGCTGGATAGGGATGGAGAAGCTCCCACCTGCTGCACTATTGACCAATCAACTGGCAGCATTATAAGATGGTTGACGTCTGTGTTGCATTGTAGCTGTGGGGGGGGGGGGTAAGGGTGACTGGACATGATAGCAATCATACACCATCTCAGAAAGAAAACTGCCATGTTAAGGGGTTAGACCAGTAAGACAGGGATCCCCCATGATGACAGGACAGCCCACTCCTAACAGTTGACAAACTAGCTTATTAGGCTGTTACCCTGGGCAGAAAACAGATGGGCCATAGGGCTCTCTCCTTTATTAAGGAATAAACAGGCTTGGATATAGTGTGGGATGGACACATGCTGTAGGGGATAAAACAAATTAGCAAACTGTATATGGCTGCCACATGGAAGTGGGGTGGCTTGCTTGGATGAAGGGTAATGTCTTAACAAACTGAGAACTTTCTCATACTATCATACTAGAAATAGCAAAAAAAACCCTGAAATAAATATACATTTGGTTTGTTTAAGAGTTGATTTTCCTCTGTACAGGGGATTTTCCCCTTACCAGGTCCTTGTTTTTTTAGATTAATTATTATTGCAATCACCCAGGGAGAATCTCCCAGACTTTGAGTTGTGTGGTGGTTTCCACAGTCTGTTTTAACTTCACCTGTATTCTTTGTTTCATTTTATCCCTTTTGAGAAGAAAATGAAATACATTTTTGCTGGAAGCAGAAGGCAGCTTTTAAGAAACTGAAAGTGGATAAGTGGATCCAGCATTAAGGTAAAGTAACAATAAACATAAAAGTATCCTGAAATCTGTGGCAGAGGTCAGTGAACAGAATGAAGAAAACCTCAAGTATCTAAGTCTCAAAGACTTACAATAAAGATTGTAAAGGTAACACAGACTGTGGTAACTTAGTTGACTTATTAGATCCTGTAAGACAAAACAGATGATACAGATGTGACTCTATCCAGTTCCCTGTTTTTTGGATGGGTAAGTTCCCTATTTTTGGATGGGTAAGTTCCCTATTTTTGGATGGGTATGACATCTTATTTTTGGACAGCAAGCAGAAAATATGCACTTAAAACTAAAGTGACACTTAGGTTCATAGGTTCATAGGTTCATACTAGGCTATCTGCCCTAGGGCATTTATAAGCCTAGTCAGAATGTGTTTGGCTTTCGCCACCCATTTTAAATTTATTTTGCTATGCCCTTTTTCGAGGTTATTATACTGTGCCTCTGTCTAACAGTGACACAGAAGTGATACCCGGTGTAAACCTATGATCTCCCATCCACTCATCAAGATTCCTCTTGAAGAGAGTCAATGAGGGACTCTGCCTAACCTGGACTGGGATTTTATTCCAGAGTGAAGGGAGTCTCTGGGCTATGAATCTGTCCCTCCAGCATGTCCTATTTATTTCAGTGCTGAGGTTCAAGTCTCTCGAGCGCGTAGCTCAATGGGATTTAGATTTTCTGAGGTGCAGCATGTCCATTAATTCGGGGTTGGACATGGCTTTATATGTCAGGCACAGATCGCCTCTGAACAGGCGGTATGCCACTGAGTAGAGCTGGAGTTTCTTTAACCGGGCAGCATATGGCATCTGTTTGAGCCCTTTGATCCTCTTGGTGAGGTAGTTTTGGGGTCTTTCCAGTTGCTGCAGGTGTCTGGTAAGGTACATCCCAAAAGGGGCATTGTACTCAATTATGGGCCTGATGAGGGATGAGTAAAGAGGCACGATGACCTCCCCTGATCTAGATATGAATCCCTTCATGATTAGGTGGGCTATATAAAATGTTTTTCTAACCACTTTGGCCACGTGGTTGTCAAATGAGAGATTGCTATCAACTTGGGTCCCCAAGTCCCTAATTACTTCTTCTGTACTTAATGGATTACCACCTATGTGGTAATTTGTGGGCACTTTGTTTTGCCAAAGGGATGACTATACACTTTTGGCATTTAGCTTGAGGCCATGGCTCTGGCACCAGTTGTCTGTTTCTATGAGGCCCTTTTGGAGGATGCTTGTGTCGGCTGGAGAGTCGATTATGGTGCCTAGTTTGCAGTCATCTGCGAACTTGGTCAGCCACAGTCCTTCCGTGTTGGCCTGTACCTCCGAGAAATATATACCGAACAAGAGAGGTCCTAGGACTGAGCCTTGTGGGACACCACTTGTAACTGGTTTGGAGTCTGACATGGCTCCAGCAATTCTAACCATGTGGGTTCTGTCCTTGAGCCAGTTTGCAATCCATCTAGTGACATAGGGGTTTATATTTAAGCTGGTGAGCTTATCTATAATGCCCGAGTGGGGTATTGTATCAAAGGCTTTCGCGAGGTCCAGGTAGGCTGTGTGGACCACCTTCCCCTCGTCAATGGCCTTGATGACTGTTTCAAAGAAATCAACCAGGTTTAAGAGGCAGGATCTGCCCTTAACAAAGCCGAACTGGGTAGGATCCAGTGTTTGTAGGTCCCCAATATCTTTATTTATGAGGTCCATGATGATCCTTTCCATAGCTTTGCAGACCAAGCTAGTCAGGCTTATGGGGCAATAGTTTCCAGGATCCATTGAGGCACCACCTTTATGGAGAGGGACCACTGTTGCTGTACGCCACTCTTTGGGCACATATCCTGTAGTAAGGCTGAGATTGAACAGTAGTTTTATGTTTGGGTTTAACTCTTCTTGGAGTTCATGTAGGATGCAGCCCGGGACACCATCTGGTCCCATTGATGCTGTGTTTTTTGCTTTGGAGAGGGCGGCTCTTACCTGAGCATCTGAGATGTCAGGGGGGCAGCACTCTGCTGGGATAGATATTTGCCCTTTTGGTGGGGGGTGGAGTTTGCGCTGAACCTGTCAGCTAGGATGTTGGCAATGTCTGTGGGTTTGGTGTATTTTTTGTCATTTTGGACTAATTCTGAGCATATCTGGGAATTACCACCCAGGTTCCTAACATAACTAAAGAAAGCCTTGTGATTATCCTTAGTGTCCTGTGCAATTTTTCTCTCGAAGCTGGCCTTAGACAATTTTATGTGTGCCCGTAGTTTTTTGCTAATACTGATCAGTGATGCCTTCCCTTTTTGGGATTTTGCTCTATCATTTAGTAGCTTCCTCCTTCTATTGTATAGTTTGTTTATGGCTGGGGTCCACCAGACAGGACATCTGCCTTTGGAGGATTGGGTCTTGGTTTTATTTGGGATCGCATGATCCATGCATTCCTGAAGGTGTTCATAGAATGCATTTATAAAGGATTCTGTGGTCTGGGCTGTATTTTCCACAGGCCCGGGGGCTTTGAAGGATTCCACCTCAGTTTTGAGGAGTGTGAAATTTGCTTTAGAGAAGTTTTTCACTGTGGTTTTCTGGGCAGGGGGTGGAGTCGGGATATGAATATCCAGTGAGATTAGTTTATGGTCTGATCTTACCAGTGAGGGATACACTTCTGGTCTGGAGCATAGAGTACCCATGTTGGTGATGATCACATCCAGTATGTTTTCTCCCTTCTGGGAGTGGTAACAAGTTGTTCCATAGCATTTGAGTTTATAAATTCTAGGAACCTTTGGGCTAGGGTGTTGGAGCTAGAGTAATGCTCCCAGTCTATGTTTGGGTAGTTGAAGTCGCCCAATATAATGGTGTTTGGAGAGACCTTCATATTTTCCAATGTTCTCAGGAAGGCCGAGTGGGGTTCCTGGGTTTGGGAGGGTGGTCTGTAGCAGGCTATAAACTGGAAGGCAGTTTTACCCACTGTTAGTTGCACATGGATAGTCTCTGATGCTTCGTGCTTTGCCACCAACCTGGAGGTGTGGGTATCTTTGATGAATATCGATACTCCCCTCCTTTTGTGGTTCGGTCCAAGTTTTGGGGCCGAAAAGCATGGTATGAGGTATAACCTGGTAGTGCTGGGGTGCTCTCGGAGCCCTGAACCAGGTTTCTGTTACTGCACAGATATCGATGTTCTCCATGCTAAGGAGAGTTTCAAGTGCGTGCATCTTGAGGTTTAGACTTCTGGCATTGAGTAGCATTACTCTTAGTTTCTTATCCCTTGTGATACCTATGGAGGTGGGTTTGTCTTTTGAGCCTTGCCTAAAAAAGGCACTATGGGGGTAGCAAGAGCCTTTGCCAATATCTGAAAGCCCAGGGGTGACAGGTGCAAGCCGTCCCTAGCGAAGCATCGTGGCTTGTCGAGCATATCATCCCAAGCTGACAGGCATTGGATCCCCTTTGAATGACACCAGTACTTAAGCCACTTGTTGAAATTGAGCATCTTGTCTTCATATTGTGGCATCATTCTTGGTGAGGGTAAGATGCTACTCAAGGTCAGGGTCATACTGGCCTGGGCTACATGCTCAGAGAGCTCCTTTATGTCTCTTTTCATGTAGTCCAGGGAGGTACGTCTCAGGTCATTCACACCAGCATGGACAATGACTGAGTCATATTTGTACTTGCCTTGGAGTGACCTGAGTGCTTGTGTTATGTGGCGGATCCTAGCGCCCGACAGGCTGCTCACCGTGACCCTCTCCTTGTTCAGCCTGGTGAGCGGGACATCAGTGTGCCTGACGATAGAGTCACCTATTACAAGTGTATCAGGTGTGTTGTTTAGTCTTAAGGGCTGTGACTGTTTGGCACACTGGCTTTGTGAGATATGTGTTGCACGTGTTTTGTTTTGGGGTAGCGGCTGCTTGGGTGTCTGCTTTGGAGGTCTCTGCTGCTTCGGCAGATCTTTATTTAGAGCCTCTGAGTATGTTTTTGTGTGATTGTTGAGAGAGCTTAGCCTCCAATTTGGCTATATGGTTGCATCTCTCACATGTGTTGGAATTTGTTGGGAGGAGGAGAGGGTTGTCTGTGTACATGAGGCAGTTGTAACATTGCCTCAAGATTCCCAGATTCACCATCTGGACCGGAGAGGAGATTGACAACTGACCTTTGGACATGCTAGAATAATATTGGGAATTCCTTAATAATTGAAAACCAGGGCCAGTGGGGAGTGAGGGTGTAGTGCTTTTAATTTTTAGTGCTGACATATAATTGCTTTAGTGAGCAAGTGCCAGGTAACTTAAGTGCAATGTGTTACAGGTAACTTAAATGCAAAAACGACAAAAGTAACTTTCTTTCAAGTGAAACAAGGAAATAAGTACAGTAAGCAATGCAGATATCACTAGTGATCCACAGAAGCGCTGAGAAGCCACGTATTAGGTGGAATTAGCGTTCCAGGGAAATAACAAGCAAACAAACAACAAGCATATAAACAAAGCTAGATTCAGCAGGCCTGGATCTAGTCTATGCTACAGCAAACAAGGTGTACCATTTTCAGTAAGATACAGTTCAAATATTCAGGCACTATAAACCTTTAACCAGAAATTCCCAGCTCAGAAGGGCAGAGTCCAGCCTCTTCTCCCACAAGAGTTCAGACCACAAACCATCTTAATGTAAAATAACTGTCCTGAAGCCCAAGTGCTTAAACCAGAACTAATACACTTTAAGAATAACAGACACTGGGCTCTCAATCAGCAGTTCCCAACTTAGAAGGATGAAAGCTACCTGTCCTGCCACCACAGTGCATGCCACAAACCTTCGTAATGTAAAACAACTGGTCTGAAGCCCAAGTGCTTAATCCAAAAGACTTAGAATGATAGCTACACTTTAATCAAGTTACTACCAAGCAGTAATAAATACAATTGAATACTTTAGAGAATGCCTGGATTAGTGCTCAAGTTACACAAACAAAGCTAGATCCAGCAGGCCTGAATCCAGTCTATGCCACAGCAAACAAGGCGCACCAACTTCAGTAAGAAGCAGTTCAGATATGCATGCACTATAAGCCTTCAACCAGAAATTCCCAGCTCAGAAGGGCAGAGTTCAGCCTCTCCTCCCACAAGAGTGCAGACCACGAACCCTCTTAATGTAAAGTAACTGTCCAGAAAGCCCAAGTGCTTAAACCAGAATTAATACACTTTTAGAATAACAGACACTGAGCCCTCAATCAGCAGTTCCCAACCTAGAAGGATGTAAGCTACCTGTTCTGCCACTACTTGCAGACCACAAACCCTCTCAGTGCAAAACAACTGGTCCGAAGGCCAAGTGTTTAAACCAAAAGGCTTAGAATGAGTTACACCAAGCAGTAATAAATACAATTGAGTACTTTTAAGAGTTTAAACCAAAAGCCTTAGAATGAGTTACACCAAGCAGTAATAAATACAATTGAGTACTTTTAAGATGATGCAAAAGTAAAAAAAAGTAGGTAGAAACACAAGTACAGTAAAAGCAGATGAATTTTTTTTTTTTTTTTTTCTGAACAAGTGCTGAGACCAAAGAAACAGATTTGAGTGCTGAAACTAGAAAACTGGCTAGTTATAAGAAAAAAAAACTAAGCTAGAAGGCTTCCCACCAACACAGAAGGGCTTGGGGGCTCAGAAGCCTACAAATAGTCTATACCTCTTAACAGGAAAGGCAGAAAACAAGCTTACATTTTTTTTTTCTGTTTCCCAGATGCTCTCTTTGTACACAGTAGGAGTGCCTGAAATCAGAATATGATCTCACTGCACTCAGTTGAGTGAGCAAATGAGATGGGCCCAGAAGGAGTATCCAAACACAAATTTACAAGAGGGGCGGGCAGTTGCAAGGCCACTAAGATTAACACCAAAACAAAAACAGGGAGGGTGGGTGGGACTAACTGAAGAGCAGAGTGAAAACTTCCAGTTCAGTTAATATTCCTTCCACACAGTTAAAATCAATTTAAATACTGTATTTTTTTGAAAAAAAAAGAGCAGATAAAGGTACTTAAATTCTCTTATACGTCCAGTTGAATATAGCAAGTTCTTAGCCGGCCAAAGCTGAGGTTTTAAGCAGAAAATATTTCACACTGTACCACTTAAATAGGCAAGGACAGGAAATCAAAGAATGTGACTACCCCCACACCTGTAATTACTAGCAAATAACAAAATTCAGCAAACACTGACTAACTTCCAGTTCAGCTAATATTCCTTCCACACAGTTAAAATCAATTTAAATACTGTATTTTTTTGAAAAAAAAAGAGCAGATAAAGGTACTTAAATTCTCTTATACGTCCAGTTGAATATAGCAAGTTCTTAGCCGGCCAAAGCTGAGGTTTTTAAGCAGAA
>NC_056744.1:319591887-319751887 GCF_019279795.1 Protopterus annectens
GGAAGTGCAGTCAATGGTCCCCAGGAGAATATCACAGACTACCCACATAGTGGTGTTCCTCTCTATTGCTATCTGTGGAAACCAAATATGCCTCTCCATAAACTGCAGCATCATGTCAAAGAACTGGTGAAGAATTAATGAGGCTGATACCAGAAAACTGTTAATGAGACTCTTGTCAGATACTGGAAGGTTCACATAGCTATGATGGTTAATGCTATTCAAAGCCTTGTGTTCACTGAGATTACCAGTTTAGGCACCCCCCTTGATTAATTGTGAGCACAGCAGATTTCTACTGAATTCTTTATGGTGTATCTGTCCACATGGTAGTTCATAGGTGAATATTAAGCTAGCTTCTGGCCAATTTTAAGCCTGGCCAATTTCCCTCAAAGGTGAGAATCAAACCTTGTACATTGTATCTGTAAGATAAACACCTTAACCATCATTCCACCCCCAACCCCTGCCATCAGTATCCCAGTCATGGATATGATGGTATCTCAACAATGGGGAATATTCTGTGACAGCTTTATGGTGGTACAGAACATTTTGGACACTGGCTCTGAAGACAGCCACTAAGACATGCTATCCAGTTACTGCACATGCTAATTCTATCATCCTCACCCAAAGTGATACCCCTGTATGCCCTAAAATCCTAGCATTCTCCATAGCTGATCACCAGGGCTTATTGTGTTCATTTTACATGTTTTTGAATCATGATGCCATGTTTGATCCTATCATTTGCGTACATTCTGGCACTCAGTAGCATGTTGACACTAATTTACATGTTGTAATTCAATCCTTAGCGTATAATGCAGATGGTGCTATTAGTCTTATAAAGTGCTCACACAATGCATGTATCTCTGCAGCTTCCTCCTTGCTCTTTGCAGCTCGCTGTGCTATTTTGCATATTGCAATGTGCTATTTGCTTCTGAATACACCCTCTTCATTTGATGTTAAATATCAATGACATACTTAATATATAGATAAGGTTAATATATTGTGAATAGCATAATAGTATAAAATAGTCTACTTCTTAGAATATATATATGTGTGTGTGTGTGTGTGTGTGTGTGTGTGTGTGTGTGTGTGAGTGTGTGTGTAAAATGTTTGTAACTACAAATAACAAAATGTTAAATATGGTGCATACGTAAGTATGCTAACATCAACATGATACCCACTTCTTCTAGAACTCTCATTTTGAATAAAACTCTCCTGGAGGCTAGACACACAAGCTCATGTTTCGGTTGCTTTGAGAAACATCCCAGTTCTATGGGAAACAGGTATAGTGAATGCTGTTAAAGCCAACATTTTAATGACTCTAACTGTTCCCTTAAAGTTCTAGGCATGTTAGTCCTAGAGATTGCCTATGAAATGAGAGAGATGATATAGAGAGATACGAAAAAAATAAAAAATGTAACCAGTTCAGTGTGGCATTGTATATGGATTACTAATAGGGACAGTTCACTTTATATATGTGCCAGTTCTATGTTAACTGTAAATGGAACTAGGAAAGTGCTACTCTTGAAATATGGAGGCCATTTAGAGTAGAAGAGTTAATGGCCACATTAAGTGGTGGGATTGCAATTTAAAAAGCTTATTTAATGTCTCTCTGCCCACAATTATTGCCTGAGGATGATTTGGAGAAATATTAATACACACATATGATTGCTTGTTTACAGTAGGTTGCCATTTGGTGCTGGGGGGCATCTTAAACTTCCAAACAAGAATAATAGAAACAATGGAGCATTTATGTGTGGCAGTTTATTTGGATGATCAATTAGTCACTGGGAAGACAGAGTCAGCACTTCAGTAATTTACAGAAAATGCTACCAAGATTGCAAGGGTGTGGTCTCAGCATAAAGAAATTAAACTGTGAGGCATGTGATAGGGAAGGAATTTGACTATCGGCTGACAAGGTATGAGCAGTTCATGATGTGCCCCTCACACTTAGGAGAACATACTGAGAGCATTCCTTGGCTTGGTAACCTATTATGAGATGTTGTAACTAGAGTACAATGCTTACAGCCTTGTACAAGTTACTAAAGGAATTGATTCTATAACAGTAGTAACACCAGCACAGAATGCATTTAAGAAATGTAAAGAACTATTTAAATGGAACCGAGGTGAATGGATGGGTAACCACAGATTCACACCTGATTTAACAGCAAATGCTCTAATGGATAGGGGAAATATGTCAGTACCCAACATACAGTTGTGTTGTCCATCTTTGGAAATGTATATTGCAAAACATAAGGGCTAATAATTACCATGGGAATGCATGACTAGGATTCTTAAGGTCCTTACTGATCAATAGCTTAGTAAGTACTTATGATTGTATTACCATTTAATAATGCACTTGTGAATCATGACCAAGAACTGGCATTTATCCTAGCTTATAATAATTCTGAATGTGCTGCTGGAAGTGAGATTGAACATTATTCCCTCAAATAAGGGAAAAACGCTACTCTAGAACATTTCTAGAACATTGTTCTAAGCAGAAAGACAATCACACAAGGGAAAAGAAGCTATGGCTTGATATTTGGAGAAGATAAATTATGTCATTATCTGTGCAATTGAATATTTCATGTAGGTTTCAAAAAACTGAACATTGTTAATGTTAAAGTAGAAAACAAACACCAACTGTACCACAGTTTAGGAAGTTTATTATAAAACAGCTAAGCGCTTTCAGGGATGTGCCCCTTCATCAGACAACTCACAAAAACAATTCATTCCTTATACAGTAGAAGTACCTGCTATCATTTAAGTCTTAAAGATACAATGTTAAATACAAATGCTTTAACCTGGTCCACTCTAGTATATCTTAAGTATACATATATCTGGTTCAAAAATTCATAAATATTAGGACACATATTATGTATATGAGTCATGATTAATAATGGTATAATGGTTAAGGTGTTTACCTTACAGACACAACATGCAGAGTTCGACCCTCACATGGGGCAACTGGCTAAGCCCAAAATGGCCCACAAATGCACCCAGCCCAGTACCAACCCATGAACCTATATTAAAATTGCTAAAACCATGTCCTACTATGCAACAATTTTTTTAAAACGTAAACTATAACATGCAACATAGATATAAATAAATACAGTGCACTAACACCATGTAAAATATAATATGTATGTGTATGAAAAAGTATGTTGAAATATAACAGTATCTATGTAAGTATAAATATGTATGCATGTGTGTATAAAAATATATAGAAAAAAACAAAAAATGATGTATATAAATATCTAGAAAATATATATAAAAATTATACATGTACATATATCATGGTGTGGATGGCAGGAGAAATGGGGTGGGGGTTATACTAAAGGAACAATATGCCAAGAGTGTTTTAGACGTGAAGAGAGTGTCTGACAGAGTGATGTTTATGAAGCTCGAAATTGATGGTGTAATGATGAATGTTGTTAGTGCATATGCTCCACAAGTTGGGTGTGCGATGGATGAGAAAGAGAAATTTTGGAGGGAGTTGGATGAAGTTGTGGTGAGTGTACCCAAGGGTGAGAGACTAGTGATTGGAGTGGACTTTAATGGGCATGTTGGTGAAGTGAACAGAGGGGATGAGGAAGTGATGGGTAGGTATGGTGTTAAGGAGAGGAATGCAGAAGGTCAGATGATTGTGGATTTTGCGAAAAGGATGGACATGGCTGTGGTGAATACATATTTTAAGAAGGGGGAGGAGCATAGGGTGACATACAAGAGTGGAGGAAGATGCACACAGGTGGATTATATCCTATGTAGGAGGGCCAGTCTGAAGGAGATTGGAGACTGTAAAGTGGTGGCAGGGGAAAGTGTAGTTAAGCATAGAATGGTGGTCTGTAGGATGATGTTGGTGATCAAGAAGAGGAGGAGTGTGAAAGCAGTGCCAAGGATTAAATGGTGGAAGTTAAAAAGGGTGATTGTGAAGTGGAGTTTAGGGAAGAGTTAAGACAGGCACTAGGAGGCAGTGGAGAGTTACCGAATAGCTGGGTAACTACAGCAGAACTAGTAAGGGAGACTGCTAGAAAGGTGCTTGGTGTGACATCTGGACAGAGGAAGGAGGACAAGGAGACCTGGTGGTGGAATGAGGAAGTACAGGAGAGTATACAGAGGAAGAGGCTGACGAAGAAGAAGTGGGATTGTCAAAGAGATGAAGAAAGTAGACATGAGTATAAGGAGATGAGGCGCATGGCAAAGAGAGAGGTGGTGAAAGCTAAGGATAAGGCGTATGGAGAGTTGTATGAGAGATTGGACACTAAAGAGGGAGAAAAGGACCTGTTGGCTAGACAGAGGGACAGAGCTGGGAAAGATGTGCAGCAGGTAAGGGTGATAAAGGATAGTGAGGGAAAGGTACTCACAAGAGAGGAGAGTGTGTTGAGTAGATGGAAAGAGTACTTTGAAGGGCTGATGAATGAAGAGAATGAGAGAGAGAGAAGGTTGGATGATGTGGGGATAGTGAATCAGGAAGTAAAACAGATTAGCAAGGAGGAAGTAAAGACAGCTATGAAGAGAATGAAGAATGGAAAGGCTGTTGTCCCAGATGACACTCCAATGGAAGCATGGAGGTGCTTAGGAGAAATGGCAGTGGAATTTTTAACTAGATTGTTTAATGAAATTTTGGAAAGTCAGAGGATGCCTGAGGAGTGGAGAAAAAGTGTTTTGGTACCTATCTTTAAGAATAAGGGTGATGTGCAGAGCTGCAGTAACTACAGAGGGATAAAATTGATCAGTCACAGCTTGAATTTATGTGAGATAGTAGTAGAAGCTAGGTTAAGAAGGGAGGTGATGATTAGTGATCATCAGTATGGTTTCATGCCAGGAAAGAGCACTACAGATGCGATGCTTGCTCTGAGAGTGTTATTGGAGAAATACAGAGAAGGTCAGAAGGAGTTGCATTGTGTCTTTGTAGACTTGGAGAAAGCATATGACAGGGTGCCTAGAGAAGAGTTGTGGTATTGTATAAGGAAGTCGGGAGTGGCAGAGAAGTATGTAAGAGTGGTACAGGATATGTACGAGGGTACTGTGACAGTGGTGAGGACTGCAGTGGGAGTGACAGATCCGTTTAAGGTGGATGTGGGATTACATCAAGGATCAGCTCTGAGTCCTTTCTTATTTGCAGTGGTGATGGACAGGTTGACAGATGAGATCAGACAGGAGGCCCCGTGGACTATGATGTTTGCAGATGATATTGTGATCTGTAGTGAGAGTAGGAATCAGGTTGAGGAGACTCTGGAGAGGTGGAGATATGCTCTAGAGAGGAGAGGAATGAAGGTCAGCAGGGCTAAGACAGAATATATGTGTGTAAATGAGAGGGAGGGTAGAGGAATGGTGAGGATGCAGGGAGTAGAGTTGGTAAAGGTGGACGAGTTTAAGTACTTGGGATCAACAGTTCAGAGTAATGGTGAATGTGGAAGAGAGGTGAAAAAGAGAGTACAGGTAGGGTGGAATGGGTGGAGAAGAGTGTCAGGAGTGATTTGTGACAGACGAGTACCAGTAAGAGTGAAAGGGAAGGTCTACAAGACAGTAGTGAGACCAGCTATGTTATATGGGTTGGAGACAGTGGCATTGACAAAAAGGCAGGAGTCAGAGCTGGATGTGGCAGAGTTAAAGATGTTAAGATTTGCACTCGGTGTGACTAGGATGGATAGGATTAGGAATCAGTATATTGGAGGGTCAGCTCATGTTGGACAGTTTGGAGACAAAGCAAGAGAGACGAGATTGCGTTGGTTTGGACATGTGCTGAGGAGGGATGATGGGTATATTGGGAAAAAGATGCTAAGGATGGAGCTGCTAGGTAAGAGGAAAAGAGGAAGGCCTAAGATAAGGTTTATGGACGTGGTGAGGGAGGACATGCAGGCGGTTGGTGTGACAGAGCAAGATGCAGAGGATAGGAAGAAATGGAAAGAGACGATCCACTGTGGCGACCCCTAACAGGAAAAGCTGAAAGATGATGATGATGTAGATAAAAATGTATGTATATAAAAATGTATATACATAAAAAATACATAAACAACTTAGTATGTCATAATGACAGAACATAAATGCAATAAATAAAATTATACATTAAAGTTTTAAAATCCTAACAGTCATTGTTTAAGTGGATGAGAGTTTAAGAACGGTTTCAAGGAAACTATATTGTTAAGACGTAGTGGTTTATCTGCATTAAACAACATAATCCATTTTTGTTCTGCAACCTCCATGTCAATCGACAAATTGCCCCCTCTCGATGCTATTAACATTTGCTAGTAATATTAATTCTGCCTGTAAAGTGATTATCAAGAATTGTGGTATTCTTTCCACAATTAGTGATCTACATCTACAAGGCATTATTGGGCCTAAACCTCATTTTACATTTAGGAATAACAGAACATTAAAGAGTCATCTTTGCTATAGGAATGATACATCAACCACCAAGAATAGAGCTGATAGATTGGGCACCTACATATGTGAGATTGCACAGCCTGCAAGTATATTCACAGTGGTAGAAGCTTTGTACACCTATTTAAGGGTTTCAGTTTTAACAGCAGTCAATATGCTGATTGTACAACATCTAATGTAGTGTATCTTTCCTATTGCACAGTATGTTTTAGTTTCTACATAGGTAAGACTAACAGGCGGTTGAAAGAGAGAATATTGGAACACTACAGGGACATCAAGAATTGTAAAGAGAGTAGTGCTATAGTCATGCATAACAAGAACGAGGGACCAGGCCATAATTTTAAGTTCCTTGTTCTACAAGTCCTGCCAGAGAGATTGAGAGGGGGCAATTTGTCGAATGACATGGAGGTTGCAGAACAAAAAATGATTATGTTATTTAATGCAGATAAACCACCGGGTCTTAACAATATGGTGTCCTTGAAACCGTTCTTAAAAGCTCATCCACTTAAACATTGACTGTTAGGATTTTAGAACTTTAATGTATAATTTTATTTATTGCATTTATGTTCTGTCATTATGACATACTAAGTTGTTTATGTATTTCTTATGTACATACACTTTTTATATACATACATTTTTATCTACATATGTACATGTATATTTTTATATATTTTTATATATATATTCTAGATATTTATATACATCATTTTTTCTTTTCTATATATTTTTATACACACATGCATACATATTTATACTTACATAGATACTGTTATATTTCAACATGCTTTTTCATACAGATACATATTATATTTTACATGGTGTTAGTGCACTCTATATATTTATATCTATGTTGCATGTTATAGTTTATGTTTTTAAAAAAAATGTTGCATAGTAGGTCATGGTTTTAGTAATTTTAATATAGGTTCATGGGTTCATAGATTGGTACTGGGCTGTGTGCCCTTGTGGGCCTAGCCAGTTGCCCCATGTGAGGGTCGAACCCTGCATGTTGTGTCTGCAAGGTAAACACCTTAACCATTATGCCATTATTAACCATGACTCATACACATAATATGTGTTCTAATATTTATGAATTTTTGAACCAGATATATGCATATTCAAGATATACTACAGTGGACCATGTTAAAGCATTTGTATTTAACATTGTATCTTTAAGACTTAATTGATAGCAGGGCTTCTACTATATAAGGAATTAATTGTTTTTGTGAGTTGTCTGATGAAGGGGCACATCCCTGAAAGCACTTACCTGTTTTATAATAAACTTCTTAGCTGTGGTGCAGTTGGTGTTTGTTTGCTACTACAACTATATTTATTTTACACCAGCTGTTTTATTAGCTGGTAGAGGATTTCTGTGTTTCACGTTCTACCATTGTTAATGTTACTTGGTGACCACAGGATAGCAGCACATTTGCAAAAATGATAATCAGGTTCTCAGCACATTTGTCAGACTAAATACAGAATGCCGAGAGGACATGGGAAGGCTGACAGTCTCTGACTTATTATTTTACCAAACATTACTGACATAATAAGAGAGTACTTATATATTCCCTTATGGAAGAAAATCTTCAAGAAATTCCAGTCGAAGTTGAAATGAACAGAAGTACAAGAAATAATCCCAAATTGTTGAGAGAGCAATAAACTTTGAAATGGAAGGTCGGCCTAATAGTGTAGATGGCAACTTGAAAGTATGTTATTTGACCAGATTGAATTATCATCAGAAAAAAGTTGCATTCTTTGGTTAAACAAGCATTATTCCATGGAAACTAAGTAAAGCAATGCCAAAAGAACTGTATGACGGGCATCCTAGTACAGTGAAAATGAAGATCTTGGCATGCAGGTTTGTTATGGCCAAATTTAGGTGATGAGATTGAGCAGATGTAAAGAATGTATACAGTATCAAATGGAATGAAAACTACCAAGGAAAATACCACTGACTTCATGCAAATTTCATGGAGGATGTTAAAAAAGACTGTATGTTTCTTTGCACATCTGTTACAAACAGCACATTCATGACTATAATGAATGTAGATTCAATATTTTGTAAAAATGAAATAACATCACAAGCTTCATTACGTGCATTCAGATGAGGTTGCTGCTTACTCACTGCCAGAACATATAGTTGCAGTTAATGCTAGTCAGTTCACATCAGATTGATTCTTTTGTGTCACGAAATAAAAATCAGAATAATCTTTCACAATAATGCAGCTTGGCCCCCCCACCAGCAATAGTTTCTCAGAAAGATTTAGGAGTGGCAGGAAGAAACTGTCAAGTAAATACAGTGTGTTTGGATATGGAAGTTTGTTATTCCTATTGCAACAGATGACTGTGACCTACTGTAAAAACAGACTGATGCTGGCATATTTATTCTTGCGTAGACATGTCAGCGTAAGACGTCCCATGATAACACTGAGTATGGATATTGCTATGAGACAAAACAGCACTTGGAGAAATTTCAGCATGATAGCCTTCCAAAAGGAAGGTCATTCCTTGATCTGGTTTCAGTGTACCTTCAACATACAACTGAGTCAGATTCCAAGTAATTAAAACTTCATCATTTGGGACTTCTATAAACTTAAAAATAAAACCACTGATAAAATCAGGGAAAACTTCAACTTAAGGAAAAAATACATTATTATCATTAGATAAATCATGGAACTCGTTGCAACTTTCAAAAACATACCCGAAGATGTGCAAACAGATGTTAATAATCCATTAATGATTCTGAGACGTCTATTGTATAAAAAGAAAATGCTTTCCACTGTGTACAAGTTAATTACAATAATAAAATGTCAAGCCTGTGCCGTATTCTGTAAATATTGGAATGGAATAAACAATAACATTACCATGGAACAAGTTTCACATGCTATAGAAAATACTGTTTAATTATCTCCTTTTAGAAATGTAATAAATACACAATTGATGATTAGTAATAACGCTTATTTCACACCAATTAGACTGAACAAATGTAACTCACTCTTCCCCTTTCAATCCTTTCTGCCTGAAGACGCATGCAGACCTACTTCATATTCTTTGGTATTGCACATTTGCTCAAAATCTATGGGGTTCATTAAGAGTCGAGCTAGAAAAGATGGGATGTGGGAAAACTACTGTTTCATGGGAGTTTGCAATCCTTCGCGTTACCACGGACAAAATACCCAAGCAGGACTTCCACGTTCGTGTCACTCTTTTCATGTTAATGAAACTTTATATAATTCAAAACTGGTTAGATAGATCCAAATTAACATGGGAAGGATACAGAAACATGGCGCTCAAATACATAACCTCCCATAAAATAAGAAATAGTAAAAAACGTTCCTACTACCAGAAGTGTTGGGGTTTTCTCACTGACCACATTCTTAAGGAATAATGCTCTTTGTAGGTATTACAGACATTAACTTATAATAATCACTACCTTCTGTCCACTGAATACGTAATAAAATAAGCAGGGTAAATTCCGCAGTTTCATATTAACTGTATAGAACATACGAAACCGTAAAACTCCCTATTCTACGAAATTTCTCATCGTAGCAGTTGTAAATATTGTATATAGTTGGTTAACTAAAGGTCAAAAATCTTTATATCAAGTCATACCACTATTTTTTTAATACAAACATGTCAACGGTACTGTTGCTTATGTGCCATTTCCTAGTTTGTTGTAACCTTGCTGGTAAATTATCTATATGCTCTTTAGCCCAATATGGTTGTATTCTTTGTTTGTAAGTAACCACTTTGTACATTGTACTGTTGTAAATTTGTTGGTGAATTCTCTGAAATAAACAAACAGATTTCTAAGAAAAAAAAAAGGTTCCAAGTAATTAGGTTCAAGTGTGATTAGTGAACATATAGGTTAACCTAATTTCATGCTGAATTTGGTGCTACCAAAACTGAAACATTTGCAGACAATAAGGCAGCACCTCGTTTTCTAACTTTTTAAATTTTCAGCTTATTGATCACAATTCAGATAAGTGGATATTTATGCACCGCAAATCAATGAATTAGAATGTAATTTTACTTTGATATATGACAGCTGTGTTTCTAAAATGAAGGGTTGGTAATGTGGTGTATTGAGGTTACTATTGAGTTTACTGCCAGCGCAAATGTTCTATAAACTAATAAGGCTACAGTACAAAAAACATCTACACACAAGTGGGGCATTCTCACAATAAAATGCACAAAACACCATGCAGTTGTTTGCCTCCATCCCAAAATGGATTCTTCAGGAAGTCTGCACCCTAGGCACATGCCCATCAGCCCTTCATCAGACAGGGACGCAAACAGGCTATATCTTGTGAATCCTTTCTTTCCCTAGCCAGCTCCTGCAGACGTTGGACTGCTGACCAAACATGGATTGGCTGGGTCATAGTCAGGGCTGCATCCCTCTACACCAGTGAGGTCAGGGCTGCATCCCTCTACACCAGTGAGCCAGGCTATGTCTACCTGCTTTCCAACATCTTTGCGTATTTGACCCATTTAGTTTCTATGGCATATTGAGCAATTATTGTCTGACATAACTGTGGTTGTACAGCTGGTAAAATGGATTATTTGGGAGGTGTTGAGCTGTAACATTTCACTCTGCTTGAGTACATTACACTGTGCTTCATCACTAGAATGTATAAACACATTTTTTTCTACGTAATTAGTCTGAGATACTGTGTTACTGGTTACATTTCTGTATTTTTTATGACGTGTTTTGTATTTCATCCAGGCAAAGCTTGAAAGTGGTCAATACTGATCACTGCACTACCCTGGTAAGCAAATATAAAATAAAATAAAATACAAATTGTTCTATATTAAGGAATTACATACTGGTATCTCACTGTGGATCCTATTGTGTTTGATGCTTGATTTTCTTTATATATGATATAAATATTAGAATATTAGAATTAGTATATTTGTTTCACTTTGCATGCAGATTTATGTGTAGACGTTACCATCCCACTGATTATAATAGGGAAGCATACATTTTTTGTAGTTTGATATAACTGCAATTTCTGTGCAGCTATAGTTAATCAGACCTCAGTTTAGTGTCATGTGACTTTGGAATATTGTAGAAACCAGTGTCCCAATATGCCATCTTTCTTGATTCACATCAGAATCATTGGTGCGTGCTTTGGGTTTAGATACCTTTACCGATGGCCTTTCTAAAACCATAAACTGTGCCAAGGTATTTTCTTCTAACTGCATGATTTACTGGACACAAAGAACTCTGCTTCCTACAAAACACAAAATTCATTACTTCCTGTTATCTCTGTCATGGTCTTTAATGTCGCTTCTAGATATCATATATGAGTTTACCAAGTACAGTTGCAAAAATGTTGCTGTTACTAAGAAAGCTTCATTTGTTCTGTGATACTTGCTTGATTTTGATTTATCCAACACAATCTGGATAGAAACAAATTTGGACTTAAATCTTAACAAGTCTCTCTCTCTCTCCACTTGTATGTTTCAGAGATTTCAATATGTTTCAGTGCTACTTTGTTAGCTTTATTATAAGCCTCCCTCTGGCGTTCCAAGGTAACACATAAAGCAGTACCAACCAGCTCTGCCCGATGCATCCTATGGTGGTATAATCCTGATATTTTCAAATCAGGACAATGAGACGCTGGACTATTCATACTGCATTGTTTGTTAAACTCATTAGAGATTAGAATTAGCCTTACAGCATTAAAGAGCCTATGCTAATGAAATCAGTGGAATCTGTAACAGCACTGGCTACTACAGAAAAGGAAAGGAAATTGGCTTATTATGGACAAAGTTTAGAATCGTGCTGACCAATGACAGCATTTCATTTTTTAATAGACAACAAGTTCATTTTAGAATTTCTACTGTTTGATATTATTGCTTTATGTGTTGTTGAATTGTTCGTAGTAGAAGTATGTTTTCCTCATATTAAGCATCAAAAACAACTCACTCAACTTGGCTTGCTATCAGACTGACTGCTGTGTAGCAGTTATTTTTTTATTTTATTTTATTGTGGTAGTTAAGACATCAGAGCCGCTTCATTCATCTTAGCACAGGGAAGACACCAGCAGGACTCCTGTCTAACTGCAAGTTCAATAAAAGATTCTTTGTATTTGCCTATATGCTTGAAAGCCATGTGACTTGAACAAATACATTAGAGCGAATGGGTTTACAAATGCAGAAAGAACCACAGCTCAGAAACCTGGAGTAAAGCGAGTTACAGACTGCTCTAGTCAAAGTGTTCTAGAGGCAGAAAGAAATGTCTTTCTGAAGTTCAGTTCCCGATGTGATACAAAACATTAAAGACTGTGTGACCGACCATTATTTCAAATAAGAAATGCACTATGAGCAGATGTTGTTGCTTTTTAAAGCTTTAAAGCACATGAATGAAAATGACTTTGAAGGCATTGGCATTCTTCCCACTCACCCTTCAAATTCGGTTCAACCATTCAAATATGAATATATTATGAGTTGGTCTTCTTAGCGAAGAAAAACATTATAGAGATTTTAATTTGCAATCTTCAAAGAGCTATTCCACATGTCTACTTCTCTTTGAAGATGTGTTGAACTCTACATTGTTCATTATTGTACTTAAAATGATGAGTTTATGTATTTTTAAAGGTTGATGCAGTATTGAAAACTGTTTACTTAATGTTTACTTAAGGATATATTCCTGGAACAATCTGCTGCTGACAATTGCTGTGTGGGGGTTCTCTTTGATGAAACATTAGGAGAATGGAGGTTTCATTGGTCACTCTGGTAGCATGGCAACAGAGGTTTCACTGGTCACTCTGGTAGCATGGCAACAGAGGTTTCACTGGTCACTCTGGTATCACTGCAACAGAGGTTTCACTGGTCACTCTGGTAGCATGGCAACAGAGGTTTCACTGGTCACTCTGGTAGCATGGCAACAGAGGTTTCACTGGACACTCTGGTAGCACTGTAACCCTACTTCTTTTCTGGACACCATTTCACCAAACCATCATTATAACCTCATCTCCGCTGACACATGAAATAGATTAAAGCAGTGCAACCAGATTATTCTATGCACATGAAAAATTTAAACTATGTGAGATTTTCAACAATTCATGTTCTTTAGGAATCTTGTTATTTGAATCCTTAACTGGTGAAGAGCTTGGAATTATAACACTGACATTTTACCTGACTTTATGCAGATTTGATTGCTCTAACTGAAGAGGTATGACGTAAAGCAAAACATGGATCACCTGTAGTACCATTAAAATAGATATGTCATAACCCATGGAGATGTATAACAAAGAAATAATTGTTGTGCAAAGTGGTGGTTCCCAGCACTCTCCTAATAATTCTTTATACAATGAGAACTTGCTGTGCGCCTGTTATGTCTATGTGTTGCTAGTGTCAGGTTACCATGTTCTATGTACAATATCAGTGTCGGGTTACCATGTTCTATGTACAATACCAGTGTTGGGTTACCATGTTCTATGTACAATACCAGTGTTAGGTTACCATGTTCTATGTACAATACCAGTGTCGGGTTATCATGTTCTGTGTACAATACCAATGTCAGGTTACCATGTTCTATGTACAATACCAGTGTCGGGTTACCATGTTCTATGTACAATACCAGTGACAGGTTACCATGTTCTATGTACAATACCAATGTTGGGTTACCATGTTCTGTGTACAATACCAGTGTCAGGTTACCATGTTCCATGTACAATACTAGTGTTGGGTTACCATGTTCTGTGTACGATACCAGTGTCGGGTTACCATGTTCTATGTACAATACCAGTGTCACGTTACCATGTTCTATGTACAATACCAGTGTCAGGTTACCATGTTCTATGTACAATACCAATGTCAGGTTACCATGTTCCATGTACAATACCAGTGTCAGGTTTCTGTATTTTATATATATGTACTTTGAGTATCAGGTTACCATCTTCCTGATATATTTTACATTGCCATTGTAAGGTTACTTTTCTCCTGATACAATGTCATGTTGTCAGTGTCGGGTTACTGATGAGATATCTTGATTGCCAAACCAAATCAAATTCTTACACAACAAAACATTGAATGTATTTTCAAACTGTGCAAATAATCACAGGAATGGCTAAAACGGCACCAGTAAATATATATTTGCAGCTATCCAAGGGTGCAAATCAGTAAACTATAACTTGTCAAAGAAAAATCATTATAGTAAGATTAAAGTAGCTTAGAGTGTACTAATTTCAGCAGTGTTTATGCTGACTGTTACCTCCTAATAAAGAAATAAACAAAAGGGTTGTTTCTAAGAGAGGATTGCTTCAGTATGTGAAGAGGACAGGAGCTATCAACCCCCAAAAAATCCTGAAATGGAGGTCTGACTAGGGAGGTGATGACAGCAATGACCTCTCAGTGATCTCCTTGGTGGTCACTGCAAAGCAGACAGGTGGCTCTACCTAATGTTTAATGGTCACTGCAAAGCAGACAGGTGGCTCTACCCAATGTTTAATGGAAGGTTATAAACACAACTTTGTGATAATTGCAGTATAAGAAAAAACAAGAATTAGCATAATGTAGAAATGATGTTGTTGAACACCAAAGATTTAGAAATTTTGCAAAAAATCCTTGCAAAGACCCATTGGCAATTTTCTAAAAAAAAAAAATAAGTAAATAAAAAACATCTGTGGACAAATTAGCAGAGCCAAAGGGATTCTCCACTCTCTTACACAAATGATGAGGCTGTTGGAACGCATTCACTGAAAATGAACACCAGAAGAAGTGTGATCACTTCTGAAGTCCCTCAAACTAAGAATGCACAAACTACAGCTAGAAAATTAACCTGTTAATACCCTTTTGTGGGAAAGGACTGTTAGGGGACTTAAAAAAAAATGCAGACCAGATGTGTGACTGCTGCCAGAGACCTCCCCAAAAATGTATGAACTACAACCCTCACGTTTAACCTGCTAATACTAGCTTATAGGTAAGAATGACTACTGCTAGAAATCCCCCAAAGACTGTATGAATTACAACCTGCAAATTTAACCTGCTAATACCCATTTATAGGTACTTCTCTAAAAGGCCTAGAAAACTTAAAATTTAATAAAATTAATTTTTGCCATTTTATAGGTATTCTTTAAAGTTTAACAGTATTACAGATTCTACACTGCAAGACTTATTTTAATGCAGAGGATGTCACACATTGTTGACGTTTTGCATGCTGTTTTTGAGTACTATTTTGTCTTTGGCCATTTTGTTATGCAGCACTTTTGTCACTGTGAGATTCTACATGTACAACTAAACAAGCAGGAGCATTCAGATTAACAAGGAATTCACGCTGTTTGGCTGCCATTGCTACAGGACTGTTGCAATTTGTGTATGCACGTGCGTCCATGTGTGTGTGTGTGTGTGTGTGTGTGTGTGTGTGTGTGTGTGTGTGTGTGTGTGTGTGTGTGTGCTTGTGTGCTTGTGTGTGTGTGTGTGTGTGTGTGTGTGTGTGCGTGTGTGTGTGTGTGCGTGTGTGCGTGTGTGTGTGCAGCCCTTTGGATGAGACATTTGTCAAGGTCCTACCTGCTTGAGCTGGTGGTAGCTCAGGTCGATGTAAAAGATCCCATGGTACCTATCAAAATAAGTAGGGTAAGTTCCCTGATGCCCTGACAAATTTCCCCTAGTAGTAGAAATGCCACCTCAGGTTTCTCCTGAAAGGAGGCTGCTAGATTAGTGGGACTAACCTGGTTAATAAGGGATACATAAATAAATAAATAGAAGACCGTGTCATCTGCTCAGTAGGAGCTGGCCACTGATTAGTGGGAGTAACCTGGTTAACAAAGGATAAATAAATAGAATAAAATGAAAGTGTTTCACAGGAGAGGCTGGCCACTGAGACCTTGTTCATCTCCTTTCTGTCCGTTGTAGTATAATGTACATTGTGGGTGTATATTACGTTATCGAATTTTTAAAAAGTTTAAATGTTATATGGTCAAAGCCATATGATCGGACTTTTAAAAGTTCAAAAAGCTAAAAAAATTAACAACAAAAAAAATGACCATTTTAAGCAGGGGCCTGCACCACCCACATGGGGGGCTTGCCCCCCACATCCCCCACTCTTTAAATATACCAACTCTGAGATTGCACTGCAGTGCAGGAAAGGGGCATCTTCCCATTCTGCACTGTAAGGAGATCTCCATTGAAACGTTCAAACTTTTAGAAGTTCGATCATATGGTGTTGACCATATGGCATTCGAACTTTTAACAGTACATTGCAGGGTTCTTGCCCATTTTTTTATTTAATCTGGGCTGATTACAGACATTTAGTAACATTTATTAAGGAAACTGTTCCAACATTGATCTTTTTGCTTATTCTGCCTTCGCTCATCCATGGCTGTAGTTTTCCTAATACTGCAAATGGTCAATTAAATGAATATTTTATGTGTCATTTTGAGGCTTGTATCTCCTCTGCTGGGGTACTGAGAATGCACAGTCTAAATCCAGTCTCCTTCCACCCTTTATAAACTCAAACGCCCTGGATCAAATGGTCATCACCCCCACCAAAGGTGACAACATATTGGACCTGGTCATCACCAACATGGGCAACCAGTGTTCCACACCAGAGGTCAACCCCTTGCTGGTTAGATCTGACCATAAACTAATCACTCTGGATATCCACATTCCGCCACCATCCCCGGTCAAAGAAACCACCATGAAAAACTTTTCAAAAGCAAACTTCACATTACTTTAAGACTGAGGTGAGAAGTTTCAAAGCCCCCATGCTAAAGGATAACGCTGTCCAAGCTGTAAAATCCTTTATTAATGCACTTTACGGGCACCTACAAGAAAGCATGGATCATGCTATCCCAAACAAAACCAAGACTCACTCCTCCAAGAAAAGGAAACCTGTCTGGTGGACCCCTGCCATAAACAAGCTATACAATAGAAGGAGGAAACTAGTACAGAAAAGAGTAAAATCCCAAGAAGGGAAGACATCCCTGATCAGTATCAGCAAGAAACCATGTTTCCTCATAAAATCATCCAAGGCTAGCTTTGAATGAAGATTGCTATGGACTCCAAAGATAACCACAAGGCATTCTTTACCTATGTAAAGAATCTCAGTGGCAATTCTCAGATCTGCTCAGAGTTAGTGCAGAATGGCACACAATACACTGAACCGACCGATATAGCCAACATCCCAGCAGACAGGTTCAGTGCAAACTTCACCCCCCTCTCACACTCAAAAGGGCCCATAACTATACCAGAAGAATGCAGTGCCCCTGAAATCACAGACACTCAGGTTAAAACAGCCTTCTCCAAAGCCAAAACACAGCATCAATGGGACTGGATGGTGTCTCAGGCTGCATCCTACATGAGCTCAAAGATGAACTAACCCCTCACCTAAACACACTGCTTAAACTCAGCCTCTCCACAGGCTACATGCCCACAGAGTGGTGCACAGTAATGGCTATTCCACTCCAGAAAGGTGGAGCCACAATGGACCCCGGGAACTATTGCCCTATAAGCCTGACAAGCTTGGTCTGCAAAGCTATGGAGTACAGCATCATTGGGAGCCTCCAAACACTGGACCCTATCCAGTTCAGCTTAGTTAAGAGCAGATCATGCCTCCTAAACCTGGTGGACTTCTTTGAGACAGTTACCAAGACTATAGATGAGGGAAAGGTGGTCCACACAGCTACCTAGACCTCATAAAGGCCATCGACACCATTCCCCACTTAGGTATTATAGACAAGTTCACCAGCCTGAACATAAACCCCTACATCATGAGATGGGTTGCCAACTGGCTCCCGGTGGTAAGAGCTGTGGGAGCTAGGTCTGACTGTAAACCTGTTACAAGTGGTGTTCCCCAGGGCTCAGTCCTAAGACCCCTCCTGTTTGGCATATACTTCTCAGAGGTACAGGCAAGCACAGGAGGACTATGGCTGACCAAGTTCTCAGACGACTGCAAACTAGGGGCTATAATTGACTCTCCAACTGACACAGACATCCTCCAAAGTACCTGGTGTCAAAACCATGACCTCAAGCTAAATGGCAAAAAGTGCATAGTCATCCCCTTTGGAAAAAACAAAGTACCCACCAACTACCACATAAGTGGTAGCCCCCTAAATATAGAAGACGTAATAAGGGATTTGGGGACCCAAGTAGATAGTAACCACTCCTTTGATAATCACATTGCCAAAGTGGTTAGAAAATCTTTCTATGTGGCCCAGCTAATCACAAAAGGGTTTGCATCTAGATCGAAAGAGGTCATTGGGCCCCTCTACGCATCACTCATCAGACCGATCATAGAGTACAATGCCCCATTTGGGATGTACCTTACAAGACACCTGCAAAAACTAGAAAGACCACAGAAATTCCTCACCAAGAGGATCACTGGCCTCAAGCAGATGCCCTATGCAGCTCGACTGAAGAAACTCCAGCTGTACTCAGTTGCATACCGCCTACTCAGAGGTGATCTCTGCCTGACATACAAGGCCATGTCCAACCCAGAATTGATGGACATGCTCCACCTAAAGAAAACCACATCCCCGTGAGCCACACGATCCAAGGATCTAAACCTCACCACAACAATAAATAGGACATGCTGGAGGGATAGATTCCTGTCCCAGAGACTTCCAATGCTCTGGAACAAGATTCCAATCTACATTAGGCAGAGCTCCTCGCTAACCCTCTTCAAGAGAAACCCTGACAAGTGGATGGGAAACAGAAAGTTTACCCCAGGGATCACTTCAGTGGCTCTGCTGGACAGAGGCACAGGGAACTAATCTAAGGGGGCGGCGAAAGCCAACACATTCCAGCTAGGCTTATAAATGCCTTTGGGCAGATAGCCTAGTACCTACCTATGAACCTATGAACCAGATTAGATAATGTCATTATGAACCAGTTCAGAGCAATGTTGGTGCTATTTTGTAACGTTCTGATGTAGGTAAAGAATGATTTGTTATTATCCTTAGCTTCTAAAGCCAGCCTAAGTTCATTGGAAGCTTTAGTTTTCCTGATAGTGTTTTTCAACACATTGGATAACCTTTAGACGTTAACCTTGATTTGTGTGGGCATCAGTTTTGCTATTTATTATAATGAGCTTTTTTAATGTATTGTTTATTTATGATTGTAGACCACCAGGCTAGTTTGCTGTTTATTTTATTTTTTGTTTGTTTTGGTAGAGAAAAAGAGGTTTATATAGTTTTCAAGGTAGAATTTAACTTGCATAACTACTAGCCATGTGTGCATTGTGGTGATATATTTATATTTGAATATAGAGTTCATCATAGAATTGTAAGACATTTGTACGTTTGAAGTTTTTGAATATTGATATATTTGCCACAGCTGATTTAAAGATTTTGACAGAGAAAGTTATCAATTTGTGGTCAGACTTAACTGGGGAAGGGTACACCTGTGAGACAGTACATGCAGCTGCCATATATGTCAAGAACATTTTGACGTCTTGTGTACTCTTTGACTATTTGATCCAGAGAATTCTTATTTATGAAATTTAGAAATGTTTGGGCATATCATACATTTGGAGTATAGGTTTCTTAGTTTATTGATGGGTAGTTAAAGTTACCTAGGATGATAGAGTTTTTGTGTATGTAGACCACATCCAATATGTTTAATAAAAGGACATGGTTTTTGGAGGACATTGAGGGGTCCTGTAACATGATATGATCTGATAACTGGTTTTATTTAGACTGAGATGAAACAAAATAAGGTGCCTGGGAATCTGTCTTGAGGTAATGTGGTCTTTAACTACAGATATTCTACCATAGTTCCCATTCAGTGTAAAGGTGTGGCAGGTACAAAGCCCTGTACAGAGGAGCTGCTTTCTGCACTCTTAATTCAGGCTTTAGTAATAATAGACATATGTGCTACAAATGCAGGAGGGCTTCAAGATCAGGTGATTTTTTACTTAAACTTCTAACATAGAGCTGTGCCTAACTGATATTGCCCCGTGCTTTGCTGTGTTTTTTTTTTTTTTGAGGTTAGAAGATCCAGCAGTTGGGTTCTGCCTAAAAAGGTACTATTGGGGTAGCAAAGTTTAAGTCAATATGAGGAATCCTTTGTAACAAAGGTGCAGCTGCTCTTGGAAAAACAAGTAGGTCTGTGCTACAGTTCATTCGATGCTGACGCATAGTGAATCCCCCCTCGAATGACATCAGTTAGTGAATCAGTTTTCAAAATCAGTCTTTTTTCCTTGTATTCCTTGTACTTCAGCATAATTCTTGGTGAAGGTAAGATTCCACTCGCTGCACCTGTGACATGCACACAGAGCTTGGAAATGTCTCCCTGCCTTTTCCTTATGGTTTTGTTCATCAGGTCATTTATACCCAGAGGGAACATCACTGTGCTTTATTCATAATTTTTTCATCTTAAGGGTCTTAACAACCCTTGAGACGTTGGGGATCTTGGCACCAGAATGCCAACATGTCATCACCATGTTTTTGTCCTGTTTTCTGAAGATAGAGTCTGTGTATCTTACTGTTGAGTCGCGATTCACCAGTACATTATTGCTAGTGGAGGGTTTAAGAGTTCTTAGTTTGGGAAGATTATTTCCTGGTGACCTTCAACTGTGGGTGCAACAACATGACATGAAGTATTTATTTTCCACTGACACTTGGTGTCATTTCACCTTGGAGACTTGTAACATAATAGATAACCAGTGGAGGTGCTCTACTAAGGCAGAATCAGCTTGCAGTAAATTAACTCTGTCCCAAATAAAGAGGTACCACATTTAACATAGCCTGCTAGTGGGTACCCTGTGGCCAGGCTTGCTAGGAGTAAAACTTCAGCCAAAGTGCCTGAATCTTCTGAATGCAGGTCCATCATTATCACGTCACATGGTGCAGCAGTATGATGCCCCGTTATCCATTTCCCATCATGCTCCTTGGGGTACCATATACCATCTTATGTTTTCTAGGTAATACTCAGCTGACTATCATATCCCTCACGTCTGCCTCTGTTTCACCCAGACATCCAGCATCTTTAAGTGGAGCAGTGCATTTGCATCTCTGCTGCCTCCTACCCTCTGATACCAGTTATGGGGTTCTTCCAAGGCTCTTGTTTGTGCCTTATAATGCCCTCTATTCCGTAACCAGAGCATATAGTTCTATTGACTGTTTTGACGACATAGACCAAGAAGATATCCCACAGTGCTGTTGTCTTATTTGTTAGAATGTATGTAGCCTACTGTAAATAGTACTGTTGACTGTTGGTTTAATTAGCCCTTATTACTCCCTCCTGCTCTGTCATAAATTCCCAGAGGTATTTCTGTACTGGTGTCAGCGTTACTCTTACCTCTAATTCTCTGCTCTTGATTTGCCGCAGCTGAGAGTGGAGTAACAAAACTGAATCTCATGAAAACTAAGAAGACCATCCCCCAAAAAGAAGCTTACCTTTGGTAGCTAATACTAAACCATGATGTGCCAATCACAGAAACACAAGTTCAAGTTATATATTATATACTTTCCTTATTAAAAAACAACAACAATTACAACAAACAAAATAATATATACAGTGTAAGACATAAATAGTTGATATGACAGTATAACTAGGGAGCATGTACTGGCCACACTTGCTAAAGCCAAGGACACAGCTTCGATGGGGTCCTATAAGATCTCAGGATGCTTCCTGAACAATTTAAATTCTGAGTAGTCACAACTTCTGCTATTAGACTAAAGTCTTAAAACAGGCTTTGTGTCACAAGAATGGAGGACAGTGACAGTCATCTTCCCCACCCCCACTCCCATAAGAGACCATCAACAGATCCTGGAAACTAACAACCTTAGTCTGACTAGTCTTATTGGAAAAAGCCATGGAAAGAATTCCCATGTAACTTATCAAGGACACAGGAGAGCTCCAGACACTGGATTCATCATGTTTAGTGAACCTGGTGAAATAACTGATCAAGGACACAGGAGAGCTCCAGACACTGGATGCATCATGTTTAGTGAACCTGGTGAAATAACTTATCAAGGACACAGGAGAGCTCCAGACACTGGATTCATCATGTTTAGTGAACCTGGTGAAATAACTGATCAAGGACACAGGAGAGCTCCAGACACTGGATTCATCATGTTTAGTGAACCTGGTGAAATAACTGATCAAGGACACAGGAGAGCTCCAGACACTGGATTCATCATGTTTAGTGAACCAGGTGAAATAACTTATCAAGGACACAGGAGAGCTCCAGAGACTGGATTCATCAAGTTTAGTCAACCTGGTGAAATAACTGATCAAGGACAAAGGAGAACTCCAGACACTGGATGCATCATGTTTAGTGAACCTGGTGAAATAACTTATCAAGGACACAGGAGACCTCCAGACACTGGATTCATCATGTTTAGTGAACCTGGTGAAATAACTGATCAAGGACACAGGAGAGCTCCAGACACTGGATTCATCATGTTTAGTGAACCTGGTGAAATAACTGATCAAGGACACAGGAGAGCTCCAGACACTGGATGCATCATGTTTAGTGAACCTGGTGAAAAAAACTTATCAAGGACACAGGAGAGCTGCAGACACTGGATGCATCATGTTTACTGAACCTGGTGAAATAACTGATCAAGGACACAGGAGAGCTCCAGACACTGGATTCATCATGTTTAGTGAACCTGGTGAAATAACTGATCAAGGACACAGGAGAGCTCCAGACACTGGATTCATCATGTTTAGTGAACCTGGTGAAATAAGTTATCAAGGACACAGGGGAGCTCCAGACACTGGATTCATCATGTTTAGTGAACCTGGTGAAATAACTTATCAAGGACACAGGAGAGCTCCAGACACTGGATTCATCATGTTTAGTGAACCTGGTGAAATAACTGATCAAGGACACAGGAGAGCTCCAGACACTGGATTCATCATGTTTAGTGAACCTGGTGAAATAACTGATCAAGGACACAGGAGAGCTCCAGACACTGGATGCATCATGTTTAGTGAACCTGGTGAAATAACTGATCAAGGACACAGGAGAGCTCCAGAGACTGGATGCATCATGTTTAGTGAACCTGGTGAAATAACTTATCAAGGACACAGGAGAGCTCCAGACACTGGATGCATCATGTTTAGTGAACCTGGTAAAATAACTGATCAAGGACAAAGGAGAGCTCCAGACACTGGATTCATCATGTTTAGTGAACCTGGTGAAATAACTTATCAAGGACACAGGAGAGCTCCAGACACTGGATTCATCATGTTTAGTGAACCTGGTGAAATAATTGATCAAGGACACAGGAGAGCTCCAGACACTGGATGCATCATGTTTAGTGAACCTGGTGAAATAACTTATCAAGGACACAGGAGACCTCCAGACACTGGATTCATCATGTTTAGTGAACCTGGTGAAATAACTGATCAAGGACACAGGAGAGCTCCAGACACTGGATTCATCATGTTTAGTGAACCTGGTGAAATAACTGATCAAGGACACAGGAGAGCTCCAGACACTGGATTCATCATGTTTAGTGAACCTGGTGAAATAACTGATCAAGGACACAGGAGAGCTGCAGACACCGGATTCATCATGTTTAGTGAACCTGGTGAAATAACTGATCAAGGACACAGGAGAGCTGCAGACACTGGATTCATCATGTTTAGTGAACCTGGTGGAATAACTGATCAAGGACACAGGAGAGCTCCAGACACTGGATTCACCATGTTTAGTGAACCTGGTGAAATAACTGATCAAGGACACAGGAGAGCTCCAGACACTGGATTCATCATGTTTAGTGAACCTGGTGAAATAACTGATCAAGGACACAGGAGAGCTCCAGACACTGGATTCATCATGTTTAGTGAACCTGGTGAAATAACTGATCAAGGACACAGGAGAGCTCCAGACACTGGATTCATCATGTTTAGTGAACCTGGTGAAATAACTGATCAAGGACACAGGAGAGCTCCAGACACTGGATGCATCATGTTTAGTGAACCTGGTGAAATAACTGATCAAGGACACAGGAGAGCTCCAGACACTGGATTCATCATGTTTAGTGAACCTGCTGAAATAACTGATCAAGGACACAGGAGAGCTCCAGACACTGGATGCATCATGTTTAGTGAACCTGGTGAAATAACTGATCAAGGACACAGTAGAGCTCCAGACACTGGATTCATCATGTTTAGTGAACCTTGTGAAATAACTGATCAAGGACACAGGAGAGCTCCAGACACTGGATTCATCATGTTTAGTGAACCTGGTGAAATAACTGATCAAGGACACAGGAGAGCTCCAGACACTGGATGCATCCTGTTTAGTGAACCTGGTGAAATAACTTATCAAGGACACAGGAGAGCTCCAGACACTGGATGCATCATGTTTAGTGAATCTGGTAAAATAACTGATCAAGGAAACAGGAGAGCTCCAGACACTGGATTCATCATATTTAGTGAACCTGGTGAAATAACTTATCAAGGACACAGGAGAGCTCCAGACACTGGATTCATCATGTTTAGTGAACCTAGTGAAATAACTTATCAAGGACACAGGAGAGCTCCAGACACTGGATTCATCATGTTTAGTGAACCTGGTGAAATAACTGATCAAGGACACAGGAGAGCTCCAGACACTGGATCCATCATGTTTAGTGAACCTGGTGAAATAACTTATCAAGGACACAGGAGAGCTCCAGACACTGGATGCATCGTGTTTAGTGAACCTGGTGAAATAACTTATCAAGGACACAGGAGAGCTCCAGACACTGGATTCATCATGCTTACTGAACCTGGTGAAATAACTTATCAAGGACACAGGAGAGCTCCAGACACTGGATGCATCATGTTTAGTGAACCTGGTGAAATAACTTATCAAGGACACAGGAGAGCTCCAGACACTGGATTCATCATGTTTAGTGAACCTGGTGAAATAACTGATCAAGGACACAGGAGAGCTCCAGACACTGGATTCATCATGTTTAGTGAACCTGGTGAAATAACTTATCAAGGACACAGGAGAGCTCCAGACACTGTATTCATCATGTTTAGTGAACCTGGTGAAATAACTGATCAAGGATACAGGAGAGCTCCAGACACTGGATTCATCATGTTTAGTGAACCTGGTGAAATAACTGATCAAGGACACAGGAGAGCTCCAGACACTGGATTCATCATGTTTAGTGAACCTGATGAAATAACTTATCAAGGACACAGGAGAGCTGCAGACACTGGATTCATCATGTTTAGTGAACCTGGTGAAATAACTGATCAAGGACACAGGAGAGCTCCAGACACTGGATTCATCATGTTTAGTGAACCTGGTGAAATAACTGATCAAGGACACAGGAGAGCTCCAGACACTGGATTCATCATGTTTAGTGAACCTGGTGAAATAAGTTATCAAGGACACAGGGGAGCTCCAGACACTGGATTCATCATGTGTAGTGAACCTGGTGAAATAACTTATCAAGGACACAGGAGAGCTCCAGACACTGGATTCATCATGTTAAGTGAACCTGGTGAAATAACTGATCAAGGACACAGGAGAGCTCCAGACACTGGATTCATCATGTTTAGTGAACCAGGTGAAATAACTTATCAAGGACACAGGAGAGCTCCAGAGACTGGATTCATCAAGTTTAGTCAACCTGGTGAAATAACTGATCAAGGACACAGGAGAACTCCAGACACTGGATGCATCATGTTTAGGGAACCTGGTGAAATAACTTATCAAGGACACAGGAGACCTCCAGACACTGGATTCATCATGTTTAGTGAACCTGGTGAAATAACTGATCAAGGACACAGGAGAGCTCCCGACACTGGATTCATCATGTTTAGTGAACCTGGTGAAATAACTGATCAAGGACACAGGAGAGCTCCAGACACTGGATGCATCATGTTTAGTGAACCTGGTGAAATAACTTATCAAGGACACAGGAGAGCTCCAGACACAGGATGCATCATGTTTAGTGAACCTGGTAAAATAACTGATCAAGGACACAGGAGAGCTCCAGACACTGGATTCATCATGTTTAGTGAACCTGGTGAAATAACTTATCAAGGACACAGGAGAGCTCCAGACACTGGATTCATCATGTTTAGTGAACCTGGTGAAATAACTGATCAAGGACACAGGAGAGCTCCAGACACTGGATGCATCATGTTTAGTGAACCTGGTGAAATAACTTATCAAGGACACAGGAGACCTCCAGACACTGGATTCATCATGTTTAGTGAACCTGGTGAAATAACTGATCAAGGACACAGGAGAGCTCCAGACACTGGATTCATCATGTTTAGTGAACCTGGTGAAATAACTGATCAAGGACACAGGAGAGCTCCAGACACTGGATTCATCATGTTTAGTGAACCTGGTGAAATAACTGATCAAGGACACAGGAGAGCTGCAGACACCGGATTCATCATGTTTAGTGAACCTGGTGAAATAACTGATCAAGGACACAGGAGAGCTGCAGACACTGGATTCATCATGTTTAGTGAACCTGGTGGAATAACTGATCAAGGACACAGGAGAGCTCCAGACACTGGATTCACCATGTTTAGTGAACCTGGTGAAATAACTGATCAAGGACACAGGAGAGCTCCAGACACTGGATACATCATGTTTAGTGAACCTGGTGAAATAACTGATCAAGGACACAGGAGAGCTCTAGACACTGGATTCATCATGTTTAGTGAACCTGGTGAAATAACTGATCAAGGATACAGGAGAGCTCCAGACACTGGATTCATCATGTTTTGTGAACCTGGTGAAATAACTGATCAAGGACACAGGAGAGCTCCAAACACTGGATTCATCATGTTTAGTGAACCTGGTGAAATAACTTATAAAGGACACAGGAGAGCTGCAGACACTGGATTCATCAGGTTTAGTGAACCTGGTGAAATAACTGATCAAGGACACAGGAGAGCTCCAGACACTGGATTCATCATGTTTAGTGAACCTGGTGAAATAACTGATCAAGGACACAGGAGAGCTCCAGACACTGGATTCATCATGTTTAGTGAACCTGGTGAAATAACTGATCAATGACACAGGAGAGCTCCAGACACTGGATTCATCATGTTTAGTGAACCAGGCGAAATAACTGATCAAGGACACAGGAGAGCTCCAGACACGGGATTCATCATGTTTAGTGAACCTGGTGAAATAACTGATCAAGGACACAGGAGAGCTCCAGACACTGGATTCATCATGTTTAGTGAACCTGGTGAAATAACTGATCAAGGACACAGGAGACCTCCAGACACTGGATTCATCATGTTTAGTGAACCTGGTGAAATAACTTATCAAGGACACAGGAGACCTCCAGACACTGGATTCATCATGTTTAGTGGACCTGGTGAAATAACTGATCAAGGACACAGGAGAGCTCCAGACACTGGATTCATCATGTTTAGTGAACCTGGTGAAATAACTGATCAAGGACACAGGAGAGCTCCAGACACTGGATGCATCATGTTTAGTGAACCTGGTGAAATAACTGATCAAGGACACAGGAGAGCTCCAGACACTGGATTCATCATGTTTTGTGAACCTGGTGAAATAACTGATCAAGGACACAGGAGAGCTCCAGACACTGGATGCATCATGTTTAGTGAACCTGGTGAAATAACTGATCAAGGACACAGGAGAGCTCCAGACACTGGATTCATCATGTTTAGTGAACCTAGTGAAATAACTGATCAAGGACACAGGAGAGCTCCAGACACTGGATTCACCATGTTTAGTGAACCTGGTGAAATAACTGATCAAGGACACAGGAGAGCTCCAGACACTGGATTCATCATGTTTAGTGAACCTGGTGAAATAACTGATCAAGGACACAGGAGAGCTGCAGACACTGGATTCATCATGTTTAGTGAACCTGGTGAAATAACTGATCAAGGACACAGGAGAGCTCCAGACACTGGATTCATCATGTTTAGTGAACCTGGTGAAATAACTGATCAAGGACACAGGAGAGCTCCAGACACTGGATTCATCATGTTTAGTGAACCTGGTGAAATAACTGATCAAGGACACAGGAGAGCTCCAGACACCGGATTCATCATGTTTAGTGAACCTGGTGAAATAACTGATCAAGGACACAGGAGAGCTGCAGAAACTGGATTCATCATGTTTAGTGAACCTGGTGGAATAACTGATCAAGGACACAGGAGAGCTCCAGACACTGGATGCATCATGTTTAGTGAACCTGGTGAAATAACTGATCAAGGACACAGGAGAGCTCCAGACACTGGATTCATCAATTTTAGTGAACCTGGTGAAATAACTTATCAAGGACACAGGAGATCTCCAGACACTGGATGCATCATGTTTAGTGAACCTGGTGAAATATCTGATCAAGGACACAGGAGAGCTCCAGACACTGGATGCATCATGTTTAGTGAACCTGGTGAAATAACTTATCAAGGACACAGGAGAGCTCCAGACACTGGATTCATCATGTTTAGTGAACCTGGTGAAATAACTGATCAAGGACACAGGAGACCTCCAGACACTGGATTCATCATGTTTAGTGAACCTGGTGAAATAACTTATCAAGAACACAGGAGACCTCCAGACACTGGATTCATCATGTTTAGTGAACCTGGTGAAATAACTTATCAAGGACACAGGAGAGCTCCAGACACTGGATTCATCATGTTTAGTGAACCTGGTGAAATAACTGATCAAGGACACAGGAGAGCTCCAGACACTGGATGCATCATGTTTAGTGAACCTGGTGAAATAACTGATCAAGGACACAGGAGAGCTCCAGACACTGGATTCATCATGTTTAGTGAACCTGGTGAAATAACTGATCAAGGACACAGGAGAGCTGCAGAGACTGGATTCATCATGTTTAGTGAACCTGGTGAAATAACTGATCAAGGACACAGGAGAGCTCCAGACACTGGATGCATCATGTTTAGTGAACCTGGTGAAATAACTGATCAAGGACACAGGAGAGCTCCAGACACTGGATGCATCATGTTTAGTGAACCTGGTGAAATAACTTATCAAGGGCACAGGAGACCTCCAGACACTGGATTCATCATGTTTAGTGAACCTGGTGAAATAACTGATCAAGGACACAGGAGAGCTCCAGACACTGAATTCATCATGTTTAGTGAAACTGTTGAAATAACTGATCAAGGACACAGGAGACCTCCAGACACTGGATTCATCATGTTTAGTGAACCTGGTGAAATAACTTATCAAGGACACTGGAGAGCTCCAGACACTGGATTCATCATGTTTAGTGAACCTGGTGAAATAACTGATCAAGGACACAGGAGAGCTCCAGACACTGGATGCATCATGTTTAGTGAACCTGGTGAAATAACTGATCAAGGACACAGGAGAGCTCCAGACACTGGATTCATCATGTTTAGTGAACCTGGTGAAATAACATATCAAGGACACAGGAGAGCTCCAGACACTGGATTCATCATGTTTAGTGAACCTGGTGAAATAACTGATCAAGGACACAGGAGAGCTCCAGACACTGGATTCGTCATGTTTAGTGAACCTGGTGAAATAACTTATCAAGGACTCAGGAGATCTCCAGACACTGGATGCATCATGTTTAGTGAACCTGGTGAAATAACTGATCAAGGACACAGGAGAGCTCCAGACACTGGATGCATCATGTTTAGTGAACCTGGTGAAATAACTGATTAAGGACACAGGAGAGCTCCAGACACTGGATTCATCATGTTTAGTGAACCTGGTGAAATAACTGATCAAGCACACAGGAGAGCTCCATACACTGGATTCATTATGTTTAGTGAACTTGGTGAAATAACTTATCAAGGACACAGGAGAGCTCCAGACACTGGATTCATCATGTTTAGTGAACCTGGTGAAATAACTGATCAAGGACACAGGGGAGCTCCAGACCCTGGATTCATCACGTTTAGTGAACCTGGTGAAATAACTTATGAAGGACACAGGAGAGCTCCAGACACTGGATTCATCATGTTTAGTGAACCTGGTGAAATAACTGATCAAGGACACAGGAGAGCTCCAGACACTGGATGCATCATGTTTAGTGAACCTGGTGAAATAACTGATCAAGGACACAGGAGAGCTCCAGACACTGGATTCATCATGTTTAGTGAACCTGGTGAAATAACTGATCAAGGACACAGGAGAGCTGCAGACATTCGATGCATCATGTTTACTGAACCTGGTGAAATAACTGATCAAGGACACAGGAGAGCTGCAGACACTGGCTGCATCATGTTTAGTGAACCTGTTGAACTTCTTTGAAAAGGTCATTAAGGCAATGGATGAGGGGGGTTGCATACAGCCTACCTAGAGCTGGCTAAAGCATTGGATACAATTCCCCACTTGAACATTGTCAACAAACTTACAGAGCTAGACACAGACCCCTTTATAACATGCTGAATAGCTAGCTGGCTCAAAGATACGACCCAAGAGATTAAGACCAGTGAGGCACCTCCACAAAGAGGCTGGTCACCAGTGGAGTCCCTCAGGGTTCTGTGCTGGGTCCATTACTCTTTGTCATCTAATTCTAGGAGGTCAAAACCAATGTCAAAGGCTCTGGCTGACCAGATCCCAGATTATAACAAACTGGGAGCAGTAATTGAATCCTCCCAAGATAAGAACACCTTCAGGAAGATCTAACACAGATAAACACTTGGTGCCAAAGCCATGGATTAAAACGCAGTGCCAGGGAATGCATTATAGTAGCTTTTGGTAAGTCAGCCACCCAGGTAACTAAAAGTTGACTTACTAGTCAGGGATCTTGGAACGCATATAGATAATAACCTTCCCTTCAACCAATGTGTGTCCAAGGCAGTAAGAAAATCCTTCTGTGTTGCTCAACTTATAAGTAAGGCCATGGCATCTAAGTCCAAAGAGGTCATCATACCACTGTAGTCAGCCCTCATCAGTCCCATCATAGAGTATAATGCCCGCTTTTGTATGTACCTGACCATACACATGTAGAACTGGAACATCCACAAAGGTTCCTTACAAAAAGCATACAGGAAGTAAACAAAGTGTCCTACATCAGTCACCTTAAAGCTGTAACATACAGACTACTGAGCTGTGATCTTTGCCTGGTATACAAGGCATCTCTGGACCCTGTTTTGATGAGCGGTTTGCAGATCTGCAAAAAGACAGCATCAGAACTACTAGATTAAAAGACCTAGATTTTGCTTGTGACATAAATAGGACATGTTGTAGAGACAGATATGTTTTTCAGAGAATTCCCATTTCTGGGAAAGACTCTCCATCCTCATCCCTAACCGTATTTAACTGCAACATGGACTAATGTATGGGCAATTGTAAATTCACCCCTGCTCTGGCACCTATGCCTGTGATAGGCAGAAGCAGTCAGTAGATCACCCCCTATATAAATCAAATGTGTGGGTCACATTTGGGTTGCACAGCTAGGCTTATTAGGGTCCTAGTGGACATTAGCCCTGAATATACCTATGAACCTATGACATGTTGACCCCATGTAGAAATGGAAAAGGGGGAGTTGATGATGATGATGACGATGATGATGATGATGAGGATGATGACGATGATTATGATGATGACGATGATGATGATGAGAATAAGGATGATGATGATGATGATGATGATGATGACAATGACGTCGACGATGATGATGAGGATGATGACGATCATGACAATGATGATGACGACGGTGATGATGATGATGTCAATGATGATGAGTGGATATTTCTAGGTCCAAGATAAGATACAAAATGCACAGTATTTCACTGAGAGAGTTCTTAAATTGCTATCAAACATTACTTCTGGGTCAGCTTGAATGACATCACTCTTTGTCACCTGCCTTTGGTTCCCAGGTTAACAGATACTAACAGAGTTTTTAACATCTCTGTGTGAGAAGTACATATCTCTCAGATGTGCATCTGCTAGGAAGTCACAGAGCAATAAAACACTTTATATTTTAAACATAGTAAATACTTCTTTCCAAGGCAATAGAAAAACTTCTAGCTGTAGACATCCTATCTTCTTGCTGCATTAACTAAAGTTTATAGCATGTCATAAAGCACTTAATTTCAACTTATTTTCTTGAAATTTTGAAAATTAATTTCTATGTTCCAGCAGGGTATGCTGTGGTTACATTCTTGAAGCTCAGTACATAACATACAGTTCTGTATAAATCATAGCAATATTCACAAATGACATAGAATTACTTACAAAATTCCAGCTAGCTTGATTGGCAGTGTCACATATCCTAATATCCCTGGGAAACTTATGCAATGCCTTTGGGGTTATTAATAATGTTTTCCATAATATGCATTAATTTTAAAGACTGCAAAGTGTATTAGTCCTACTTGGCATTGTGCATTGTCTGTACCAGAGGTACAGAATGTGAAATAAATGGGGATGACTGAATCTAGAACAGGTAGAAACCTTGAGAGATAGATGCAAGACCCTTTGGGCAAGAGATATCATTGGGTTTCAAACATAAGAACACATGTATTGAACTGGATTTGCCATCCAAGTTAGAAAACAAAAAATGGTGTCAAATTAAATGCAAATTATCCCTGTAAAGCAATACTGCTTTTGAAGAACGTATGAATGCAGACTCTTCAAAGGTTTGCATCCATTGCATTTCCCAATAGTATTGAGTTGGATAGTCCCCTAGTTGAAGAAATTGTTTAGTAGTATGTCTGCTCTAAGCAAGCAATGATTGTTTTTGGAATGAGATCAGAAAGTTAAACTATAATATCATGTATCACGCCAACTTCACTTTACATGACAGTTTACATGAATCCATATTTCAAACACTAGACAGACATGAGAGGTTATCAACAACAAAACTACGCAAATGCACAAAGCGTGAAGGCATTATACTGTCAATATCCTATCCATTTGACATTTTAAAGAATAAAGTCACCATTTGGAATGTGGAAACTAAAGACATGCTCATCTAATTTAACCAATCAGGAAGAATCTGACGTTTTTCTTGTTTAGCTTAGAAGCTTCCAACAGCCATTGATAAGCTCAGTTTCAATAGTTGTAAGGCTGTTTCCACCAGCACCTGTGTAGCACTGTTCAGCAGATAGCCTCATATGTTATCAGATCCCATACAGGATGTAGTTTTTGTTTTTGGAAAGTACCTTCAACAAGTGTTCTTTTATGATGATAGGGAGTTTTAGGTCTTTAAGTATAAGTTGGATTGGTATAGCTGTGTGTGAGGTGAAGTTAGCACTGAATTTGTTTGCCAGTATATTTGCGATATCCACCAGATCAGATAATGTTATTATGAACCAGTTCAGAGCAATGCTGGGTGCTATTTTGTAACTTTCTGATGTAGGTAAAGAATGATTTGATGTTCATCATGTTTCACTTTTGCAGCCATTACACTTGGGTTATCCTGCTGGCAGGCTACCCACAGTCGGCCAGAATTCCAAAGTCTAGGTCCGGCGTCAGTTGCTGTCACCTCTTCCCTGACATTAGGTTGTCAGGGATATAAAAGATGCAGCTGACACCATTTTCTTCAGTCTTTCTTGCTGCGCGGTGCCCGAAGCAAAAGCAGTTCGCAAGTGCCGATCAGCCGACTCCTGAGATTTTCAAATCTGAATTTCAGAACCAAAGTCTTCATTAAAGCTAAGTACCTCATTGGGGAAACTTTTTTCTTGCTCCAGACCGATGTCAGAAAAATTTAACAATTGTATTTCTTGTGGGAAGCAAATACCTCATAAGGATTTTCACTCTTACTGTATTCCTTGCCTAGGCCCTGATCACAACGTTGCTAGCTGTCGGTTTTGAGCTAGATTCAACCAATGCACTATCAAGCGTCGGTTTGATTTTGCATTTCATTACTTTGGCCGAAGATTTAATTATATAATGCCAGCAGAACAGCTGACAACCGGAGTTTACAAAAAACGCAAGGACAAGGACAAGGATAGGCATCCGAGGTCCAAAACCAATGACAAAGCCTCTTCTAGGCCAGTCGCCGGTACGGCTCTCAGTGAGGCGCTTTCGCAGTCCCTGGCGTCCACTACCTCAGAGCCACAGGCCGCTACTGACTCCCATGTGGAGCCGACTGGGCCTCTGGAAACTCAAGGTATTGGACACTCAGAAATCAATCCCTCAGATGGGTCTGGAGCCGCTGAGCAGGCATCGGCTTCTGAGGGTGTCTTCAGACCTACACAACTATATGTTAAGCCATCCTCAGCTTCAAAGGCAAAGACTAAAGCAGCTCTAAAGACAAAGAAACAAGTACAGCATTCTCCTATTCAGACTTCCATGCCTACAAAACAGATGCTCAAAATGGTCGAAGACCTAATTACTTTGATCAGGGGCTCACATCCCCCTCCTGATAAGAGGCCTAGGCAAGAGACAGAGTATGATTCTTCTGATCAGATATCTATTTCCTCTGATTTCTCTTCTGAACAGGATTACTCCATGCTTCCCTATGAGGATTCTGATGCTGAAGAATCCATTCCTTCAGCCTCCCCTCCTGAGGACTATTCTTTTGGGGAAACACTGCATACTATGAGAGAGCATTTCCACTGGGAGAGCCAAGAATATTCTGAGTCTAAGAAAAGGCTCAGAGACTTCCTGCTTCTTCCTCAGCACAGACCCCTTGCCATTCCACCTGTTCTAGACATTGTAGATGATGTATTTTCAGAGTCCGGACTGTCCCCTGACTCTTTGCCCCCTGCACCTGCTAAGCCAGACAGATACTACAGGGTCCCGGATTGTCATAAATTCCTATATCAAAACCCTGCGGCTGATCCAGAAACTATATCTCAGGGTCCCAAGGGGGTTAAGGCTTCCACTACAAAAAAACCCTGTCCCCTCTGATAGGGATTCTAGGGCTCTAGACAGATGGGGGAAAAAAGTATACACTTCTGCCACCCTGGCTGTAAGGGCTTTAAATTGTCAATTCCATATGCTTAAATATCAGCAATATTTAATGTCACTACTTAAACAGAAAATGTTGACAAATACTGAATGTTCAGAGAACAAGGAATTTCAGGATTTATTGCATGCAGCTGAACAAGTGGGAAAGCATACTTTGCAATGTGGTTATGATTCACTGGAGGCCTCTTGCAGGGCCGCTGTTACAGGTTCTGTTATTAGAAGCATGCTTGGTTAAAGGAACAAAATCTGCCTGATCATGTTAAAGCAAAATTATTAGATGCAGCATTACAGCATGATACTTTGTTTGGTACTAAAGCAGAAGAGGTGTTGAAAAAAATGGAGGATAAAGCAAAATCCATGCAGACAGTCAAGGATTTCTTACAGGTACAGCCACCCAGGTTTAGCAGGAACTGGCCTTCTAAAAATTGGTCCTTTCCAGTTTCAGACAGACCACAAAGAGGCAGATACAGGCAGCCCAGAGGCAGATCTCAGCCCCAAGGCTCATACAGGCCTAAACAATGGGGTGCTCCTACCTCCAAAAGCGGAGAAGACAAATCACAGCCTTACAGGAAACAGTCCCAATGATTTTCCTTTACCAGTTCCAAGCAGTTTTCTTTTGACAGCCCCCTTGGGGGAAAACTAGCACTTTTTTTCATCAAATTGGCAAATGGTTACCCAAGACAAACGGGTTCTGAACATAGTGTCCCAAGGCTACAGGTTCCATTTTCACACTCTACCAAGGTCAAAGGGCATGCCAGACCTGCCACACAATCAATGGGCAGAGGCACAAAAACAAATTACAGCCCTCATGGACATGAGGGCCATTCAGCAAGTAACACAACAAGAGCAGGGGCAAGGATTTTACTCCAGACCTTTCCTAATACCCAGGAAGGACAAAACATGGAGACCAATTCTGGACCTGTCTATACTAAATACGTTTCTGGAAGTCCCAAAATTCAAGATGTTGACTCTTCAGCAGCTGCTGCCCATGCTGGACAAGAGGGCTTGGCTAGTAACTTTGGACCTAAAAGAGGCATACCTGCATGTCCCAATCAGACAATCATGCAGAAGATACCTCAGATTCATAGCTGTCTCAATGCATTACCAATTCTCTGCACTGCCCTTTGGCTTATCTACTGTGCCCAGGGTCTTTACAAAATGCCTGGCACCAGTAATTGCATTTTGCAGACAAAAAGGAATTCAAATATATCCCTACTTGGACGACTGCCTAATTGAAGCAGAAAACAAAGACACTCTTTTAAAGCATCTGGCATTTGTAAAAAGATTACTAATTGGCCTAGGGTACACAGTAAACAAAAAATACAGTGCGGTGGTGGTGCTGCGGTAGCGTTGTCGCCTCACAGTTAGATGTTGCCTGTTTGATTCTCAGTTAGAGCGTCTTCTGTGTGGCGTCATGCGTGAATGGGCATTCCTTCATTGAAGGTTGTGCGTTAGGCCCGGCAAGCCAGCACGTAAAAATCTACTGCCAATCATTAGCGGACCGGAGTTCCACTGTGGCGACCCCTAACCGGGAAAAGCTGAAAGACACAACAACACAGTAAACAAAAAGAAATCAAAACTAGTGCCCTCTCAAGAGATAATATTCCTGGGTGCAAGCTTAAATACAACTGCCCAGATGGCTTATCTCACTCCAGACAAGCAAATCAACTGACTACTTACTTCAAGAAATTGGCAACAAAAACCCACTTATCTGCAAGGAAAATCCTGAAGGCCTTGGGTTTCATGGCATCCTGCATTCTACTAATTCCATATGCCAGACTGCATATGAGGAAACTACAATGGTATCTGAAAAGTGTTTGGACTCAGCATTGCCACAGCCTGGAGACAGTAACTGCACTCATTCCCTGCCTACAACAGGAGTTTCTATGGTGGGCAGAAGCCTGTCACTACAACAAGGGTCTGCCATTCAGTTTGCCCACAGCCAGACAGACACTGACAACGGATGCATCGGATTATGCCTGGGTGGCCCATATGGCAGGAAAATGTATTCAGGGCACATGGCCTGCAAACCAGATGCATCTTCACATCAATCAAAAAGAGATGCTAGCTGTTCAAAATGCCCTGACAGCTTTCAAGGACCTGCTTCATCCAGGACAATTACTGATAAAGACAGACAACATTACGGCCATGTGGTACATAAACAAGCAGGGAGGTACTCATTCCTACCCCCTCTGCAGACAAGCAATGATCTTATGGGACACAGCACTGGCTTTCAAGTCCACCTGCAAGCACAATTCCTGCCAGGAAAAACAAATACTCTGGCAGACGAACTAAGCAGAAACCTCATGGATCCCCACAAATAGAAACTGGATCCACAAGTCTTCAAGATGATAATAAGGAAATGGGGATGCCCAGACATAGATCTATTTGCCTTCCCTCACAACTGTCAATTGCAGAGATTTTGCACAAGGATTTACCACAAGCAAGCATGGAAAGTGGACGCCCTATCATTCAGCTGGAAAAATCTTAACAGTATATGCTTTTCCCCCACTACCTCTCCTTCCCAGAGTGCTCCTAAAGGTCAGCCAAGAGAAGCCAAAAATGATTCTGATTGCACCAGACTGGCCACGCCAGCACTGGTACCCAATCCTAAAGAGCTTGTCTCAAGGCCTAGCATGGATATTGCCTCAAACTTCTCACTTACTGACCCAACAAAACAATCAGATCCTGCACAGCCATCTCAGGACCTTAAATCTGGCAGCATGGCAGATAATGTAGCCATTCAGAACACTCATAGGTTCATAGGTTCATACTAGGCTATCTGCCCTAGGGCATTTATAAGCCTAGCCAGAGTGTGTTTTGCTTTCGCCACCCATTTTAAATTAATTTTGCTATGCCCTTTTTCGAGGTTAGTATACTGTGCCTCTGTCTAACAGTGACACAGAAGTGATACCCGGGGTAAACCTACGATCTCCCATCCACTCATCAAGATTCCTCTTGAATAGAGTCAATGAGGGACTCTGCCTAACCTGGAGTGGGATTTTATTCCAGATTGAAGGGAGCCTCTGGGTTATGAATCTGTCCCTCCAGCATGTCCTATTTATTTCAGTGCTGAGGTTCAAGTCTCTCAAGCGCGTAGCTCAATGGGATTTGGATTTTTTAAGGTGCAGCATGTCCATTAATTCTGGGTTGGACATGGCTTTATACATCAGGCACAGATCGCCTCTGAGCAGGCGGTATGCCACTGAGTAGAGCTGGTGTTTCTTTAACCTGGCAGCATATGGCATCTGTTTGAGCCCTTTGATCCTCTTGATGAGGTACTTTTGGGGTCTTTCCAGTTGCTGCAGGTGTCTGGTAAGGTACATCCCAAAAGGGGCATTGTACTCAATTATGGGCCTGATGAGGGATGAGTAAAGAGGCACAATGGCCTCCCCTGATCTAGATGTGAATCCCTTCATGATTAGGTGGGCTATATAAAATGTTTTTCTAACCACTTTGGCCACGTGGTTGTCAAATGAGAGATTGCTATCAACTTGGGTCCCCAGGTCCCTAATTACTTCTTCTGTACTTAATGGATTACCACCTATGTGGTAATTTGTGGGCACTTTGTTTTTGCCAAAGGGGGTGACTATACACTTTTTGGCGTTTAGCTTGAGGCCATGGCTCTGGCACCAGTTGTCTGTTTCTATGAGGCCCTTTTGGAGGATGCTTGTGTCAGCTGGAGAGTCGATTATGGAGCCCAGTTTGCAGTCATCTATGAACTTGGTCAGCCGCAGTCCTTCCGTGTTGGCCTGTACCTCCGAGAAATATATACCGAACAAGAGAGGTCCCAGGACTGAGCCTTGTGGGACGCCACTTGTAACTGGTTTGGAATCTGACATGGCTCCAGCAATTCTAACCATGTGGGTTCTGTCCTTGAGCCAGTTAGCAACCCATCTAGTGACATAGGGGTTTATATTTAAGCTGGTGAGCTTATCTATAATGCCCGAGTGGGGTATTGTATTGAAGGCTTTTGTGAGGTCCAGGTAGACTGCGTGGACCACCTTCCCCTCGTCAATGGCCTTGGTGACTGTTTCAAGTAAATCGACCAGGTTTAAGAGGCAGGATCTGCCCTTAACAAAGCTGAACTGGGTAGGATCCAGTGTCTGTAGGTCCCCAATATCTTTATTTATGAGGTCCATGATGATCCTTTCCATAGCTTTGCAGACCAAGCTAGTCAGGCTTATGGGGCGATAGTTTCCAGGATCCGTTGAGGCACCACCTTTGTGGAGAGGGACCACTGTTGCTGTACGCCACTCTTTGGGTACATATCCTGTAGTAAGGCTGAGATTGAACAGTAGTTTTATGTTTGGGTTTAGCTCTTCTTGGAGTTCATGTAGGACGCAGCCCGGGACACCGTCTGGTCCCATTGATGCTGTGTTTTTTGATTTGGAGAGGGCAGCTCTTACCTGAGCATCTGAGATGTCAGGGGGGCAGCACTCTGCTGGGATAGATATTTGCCCTTTTGGTGGGGGGGGGTTTGTGCTGAACCTGTCAGCTAGGATGTTGGTAATGTCTGTGGGTTCAGTGTATTTTTTGTCATTTTGGACTAATTCTGAGCATATCTGGGAATTCCCACCCAGGTTCCTAACATAACTAAAGAAAGCCTTGTGATTATCCTTAGTGTCCTCTGCAATTTTTCTCTCGAAGCTGGCCTTAGATGATTTTATGAGTGCCCATAGTTTTTTGCTAATACTGATCAGAGATGCCTTCCCTTTTTGGGATTTTGCTCTATCATGTAGTAGCTTCCTCCTTCTCTTGTATAGTTTGTTTATGGCTGGGGTCCACCAGACAGGATGTCTGCCTTTGGAGGATTGGGTCTTGGTTTTATTTGGGATTGCATGATCCATGCATTCCTGAAGGTGTTCATAGAATGCGTTTATAAAGGATTCTGCGGTCTGGGCCGTATTTTCCACAGGCCCGGGGGCTTTGAAGGATTCCACCTCGGTTTTGAGGAGTGTGAAATTTGCTTTAGAGAAGTTTTTCACTGTGGTTTTCTGGGCAGGGGGTGGGGTCGGGATGTGAATATCCAGTGAGATTAGTTTATGGTCTGATCTTACCAGTGAGAGATACACTTCTGGTCTGGAGCATAGAGTCCCCATGTTGGTGATGATCAGGTCCAGTATGTTTTCCCCTCTTGTGGGAGTGGTAACACTCCTCTTTCAAAAGCTGTTATGGATGTTATCTTGGAGGCCAGGAGGCCCAGTACCAGAAAATCTTATGCAGAAAAATGGAAGAGATTCTGTGCTTGGAACCAGGAACAAGGCATTGACACATCTGTACCAAACATTCCTCAGATTTTACAATACCTGACTGAGATGCTGAACAAAGGCCTTTCTTTCTCATCAATTAAGATTCATGCCTCTGCCATTTCTGCACATTACAATACAGAACCACCTATCTTTTCTCATCCTTTAATAAGGCAGTACCTCAGAGGGGCCAAAAACATTAGGCCTCCAAGGAGAGCACCAATTCCGGCCTGGGACCTCAATTTTGTTTTGAAGAAACTCACACTGCCTCCTTTCGAGCCAGCATCAACAGCGGATATTAGGGCGGCGCAGTGGTGCAGCGGTTAATGCTGTCACCTCACAGCAAGAGGTTCTCCAATTCGATTCTCGGCTGGGGTGCCTTCTTTGTGGAGTTTGCATGTTCTCCCTACATTCGCGTGGGTTTCCTCCCACATTCTAAAGACATGCTTCTGGAGCATTTCTCCCCGGGCCTCCACTGAAATCAGGATCTGTGGAACCTAGTCGGACTTTCCCGGTCAACAAATGTTAAATAAATAAATAAAAAAAATAAAAATAAATAAAAAAATTCTTATCCTGGAAAACAGCTCTGCTCCTAGCCATAACATCTGCAAGGCGAGTCTCAGAGTTGCAAGCACTCATGGCTGTGGAACCTTTCATCATTTTTCATCCAGACAGGGTTTCTCTGAGGACAAACCCTACATTTATGCTTAAGGTGGTGTCCAGTGTGGCCCTCAATCAAACCATTCACTTGCCTACCTTTTACCCAAATCCACAAAACAAGGGTTAGAAAATTCTGCATTCTTTGGACAAACACAGGCAGTTATGCTTCTACTTGGACAGAACAAAAGCTTTCAGAAAGACTGAGCAACTTTTAGTGTCATATGCTGCAGGATCACAAGGAAAGGCCATCTCAAAACACACTATTTCTAAATGGATAGGCCATTGCATCCATTTCTGCTATTCTCAACAGGCAAATCAGTGCCTAAGGGCATTAGGCCTCATTCCACCAGAGCAGCAGCCACTTCAGCAGCCTTTCTCAGAGGAGTACCAACCAAAGAAATCTTAGAGGCTGCAACTTGGAGTTCAGTGCACACCTTTACAAAGCACTACCACTTGCCTCTCTACTCTAAGTCCAGAGCAGGCTTCACCACTGCAGTTCTGCAGGGCCTCATAGCCTCTCCTAATCCTATTTAGCCCAGCCACCCATCCTCAGCTTTGGGATTCAATCCAAGAGTAATGACTGCAACAGTGAAACACGATGAACATAGTACAGTTGTGTACCTACCATAAATGTAGATGTTTGAGTGTATTCACTGTTGCAGTCCAGGTTACCCACCCACCACCCCCCTTCTCTTTGCTGGGACTTATCTGAACTTCTCTATCCTATACAACCTTTTTGGTGTACTTGCTTGTAGATGAAGGAAATGTTATTTTTGTGCATGCATTTTTATTGGCATATTTTTCAGCCTACCAATTTGGGGGCACCTGACATCTGGGGCAAGAAAAGCTGAAGAAAATGGCATTGGCTGCATCTTTTATACCGCTGGCGCACTGACGTCAGGGGAGAGGCAACAGCAACCGACGCTGGACCTAGACTTTGGAATTCTGGCTGACTGTGGGTAGCCTGCCAGCAGGATAACCCAAGAGTAATGACTGCAACGGTGAATACACTCGAACATCTACATTTATGGTAGGTACACAACTGTACTTTACTATCCTTAGCTTCTAAAGCCAGCCTAAGTTCATGGGAAGTGTTTTTAATGCCTTGGATAACCTTGATTTGTGGGGGCATCAGTTTTGCTATTTATTATAATGAGCTTTTTTAATGTATTGTTTATTTATGATTGTAGACCACCAGGCTGGTTTGCTGTTCATTTTACTTTTTGTTTGTTTTGGTAGAGAAAGACAGCTTTATATAGTTTTCAAGGTAGAATTTACTTGCATAACTACTAGCCATGTGTGCATTGTGGCGATATATTTATATTTGAATATAGAGTTCATCATAGAATTGTAAGACATTTGTACGTTTGAAGTTTTTGAATATTGATATATTTGCCACAGCTGATTTAAAGATTTTGACAGAGAAAGTTATCAATTTGTGGTCAGACTTAACTGGGGAAGGGTACACCTATGAGACAGTACATGCAGCTGCCATATATGTCAAGAACATTTTGACGTCTTGTGTACTCTTTGACTATTTGATCCAGAGAATTCTTATTTTTGAAATTTAGAAATTTTTGGGCATATCATACATTCGGAGTATAGGTTTCTTAGTTTATTGATGGGTAGTTAAAGTTACCCAGGATGATTTTTTGTGTATATAGAGCACATCCAATATGTTTAAGAAAAGGACATGTTTTTTGGGGGACATTGAAGGGTCCTGTAACATGATATGATCTGATAATTGGCTTTATTTAGACTGAGATGAAACTCAATACGGTGCCTGGGAATCTGTCTTGAGGTAATGTGGTCTTTAACTAAGGATACTCTACCATAGTTCCCATTCAGTCTAAAGGTGTGGCAGGTACAAAGCTCTGTACAGAGGAGGTGCTTTCTGCACTCCTAATTCAGGCTTTAGTAATAATAGACATATGTGAATGTACTACAAATGCAGGAGGGCTTCAAGATCAGGTGATTTGTTTCTTAAACTTCTAACATAGAGCTGTGCCTAACTGATATTGCCTCGTGCTTTGCTGTTTTTTTTTTTTTTTGAGGTTAGAAGATCCAGCAGTGGGGTTCTGCCTAAAAAGGTACTATTGGGGCAGCAAAGTTTAAGTCAATATGAGGAATCCTTTGTAACAAAGGTGCAGCTGCTCTTGGAAAAACAAGTAGGTCTGTGCAACAGTTCATTCGATGCTGACAAATAGTGAATCCCCCCTCGAATGACATCAGTTAGTGAGTCAGTTTTCTAAATCAGTCTTTTTTCCTTGTATTCCTTGTATTTCAGCATCATTCTTGGTGAAGGTAAGATTCCACTCGCTGCACCTGTGACATGCACACAGAGCTTGGAAATGTCTCCCTGCCTTTTCCTTATGGTTTTATTCACCAGGTCATTTATACCCAGATGGAACATCACTGTGCTTTATTCATATTTTTTCATCTTAAGGGTCTTGACAACCCTTGAGACATTGGAGATCTTGGCACCAAAATGCCAACAAATCATCACCATGTTTTTGTCCTGTATTGTGGGGATAGAGTCTGTGTATTTTACTGTTGAGTCACCAATCACCAGTGCATTATTGTTAGTGGAGGGTTTAAGAGTTCTTAGTTTGGGACGATTATTTCCTGGTCACCCTCAACTGTGGGTGCAACAACATGAGATGAAGTATTTATTTTCCACTGACACTTGGTGTCATCGGCACCATAAAAATGACTGGCAATCATTAGCGGACCGGAGTTCCAATGTGGCGACCCCTAACGGGAAAAGCCAAAAAGAGAAACAACAACAACTTGGTGTCATTTCACCTTGGAGATTTGTAAAATAATAGATAACCAGTCGAGGTGCTCTACTAAGGCTTGTTAGGAGTAAAACTTCAGCCAAAGTGCCAAAATCTTCTGAATGCAGGTCCATCATTATCACGTCACATGGTGCAGCAGTGTGATGCCCCGTTATCCATTTCCCGTCATGCTCCTTGGGGTACCATATACCATCTTATGTTTTCTAGGTAATACTCAGCTGACTATCATATCCCTCACGTCTGCCTCCGTTTCACCCAGACATCCAGCATCTTTAAGTGGAGCAGTGCATTTGCATCTCTGCTGCCTCCTACCCTCTGATACCAGTTATGGGGTTCTTCCAAGGCTCTTGTTTGTGCCTTATAATGCCCTCTATTCTGTAACCAGAGCATATAGTTCTATTGACTGTTTTGATGACATAGACCAAGAAGATATCCCACAGTGCTGTTGTCTTATTTGTTAGAATGTATGTAGCCTACTTTAAATAGTACTGTTGACTGTTGGTTTAATTAGCCCTTATTACTCCCTCCTGCTCTGTCATCAATTCCCAGAGGTATTTCTGTACTGGTGTCAGCGTTACTCTTACCTCTAATTCTCTGCTCTTGATTTGCCGCAGCTGACAGTGGAGTAACAAAACTGAATCTCATGAAAACTAAGAAGATCATCCCCCAAAAAGAAGCCTACCTTTGGTAGCTAATACCAAATCATGATGTGCCAATCACAGAAACACAAGTTCAAGTTATAAATTATATACTTTCCTTATTAAAAAACAACAACATTTACAACAAGCAAAATAATATATACAGTGTAAGACATAAATAGTTGATATGACAGTATAACTAGGGAGCATGTACTGGCCACACTTGCTAAAGCCAAGAACGCAGCTTCTATGGGGTCCCATAAGATCTCAGGATGCTTACTGAACAATTTAAATTCTGAGTTGTCACAACTTCTGCTATTAGACTAAAGTCTTAAAACAGGCTTTGTGCCACAAGAATGGAGGGCAGCGACAGTCATCACCCCCCTCCCTCCGATAAGAGACCATCAACAGATCCTGGAAACTACCAACCTTAGTCTGACTAGTCTTAATGGAAAAAGCCATGGAAAGAATTCCCATGTAACTTATCAAGGACACAGGAGAGCTCCAGACACTGGATGCATCATGTTTAGTGAACCTGGTGAAATAACTTATCAAGGACACAGGAGAGCTCCAGACACTGGATTCATCATGTTTAGTGAACCTGGTGAAATAACTGATCAAGGACACAGGAGAGCTCCAGACACTGGATTCATCATGTTTAGTGAACCTGGTGAAATAACTGATCAAGGACACAGGAGAGCTCCAGACACTGGATTCATCATGTTTAGTGAACCTGGTGAAATAACTTATCAAGGACACAGGAGAGGTCCAGACACTGGATGCATCATGTTTAGTGAACCTGGTGAAATAACTGATCAAGGACACAGGAGAGCTCCAGACACTGGATTCATCATGTTTAGTGAACCTGGTGAAATAACTTATCAAGGACACAGGAGAGCTCCAGACACTGGATTCATCGTGTTTAGTGAACCTGGTGAAATAACTTATCAAGGACACAGGAGAGCTCCAGACACTGGATTCATCATGTTTAGTGAACCTGGTGAAATAACTGATCAAGGACACAGGAGAGCTGCAGGCACTGGATTCATCATGTTTATTGAACCTGGTGAAATAACTGATTAAGCACACAGGAGACCTCCAGACACTGGATTCATCATGTTTAGTGAACCTGGTGAAATAACTGATCAAGGACACAGGAGAGCTCCAGACACTGGATTCATCATGTTTAGTGAACCTGCTGAAATAACTTATCAAGGACACAGGAGAGCTCCAGACACTGGATTCATCACGTTTAGTGAACCTGGTGAAATAACTTATCAAGGACACAGGAGAGCTGCAGACACAGGATTCATCATGTTTAGTGAACCTGGTGAAATAACTGATCAAGGACACAGGAGAGCTCCAGACACTGGATGTATCATGTTTAGTGAACCTGGTGAAATAACTTATCAAGGACACAGGAGAGCTCCAGACACTGGATTCATTATGTTTAGTGAACCTGGTGAAATAACTTATCAAGGACACAGGAGAGCTCCAGACACTGGATTCATCATGTTTAGTGAACCTGGTGAAATAACTTATCAAGGACACAGGAGAGCTCCAGACACTGGATGCATCATGTTTAGTGAACCTGGTGAAATAACTGATCAAGGACACAGGAGAGCTCCAGACACTGGATTCATTATGTTTAGTGAACCTGGTGAAATAACTTATCAAGGACACAGGAGAGCTCCAGACACTGGATGTATCATGTTTAGTGAACCTGGTGAAATAACTGATCAAGGACACAGGAGAGCTCCAGACACTGGATTCATCATGTTTAGTGAACCTGGTGAAATAACTGATCAAGGACACAGGAGAGCTGCAGACACTGGATTCATCATGTTTAGTGAACCTGGTGAAATAAGTGATCAAGGACACAGGAGACCACCAGACACTGGAGTCATCATGTTTAGTGAACCTGGTGAAATAACTGATCAAGGACACAGGAGAGCTCCAGATGCTGGAGTCATCATGTTTAGTGAACCTGGTGAAATAACTTATCAAGGACACAGGAGAGCTCCAGACACTGGATTCATCATGTTTAGTGAACCTGGTGAAATAACTGATCAAGGACACAGGAGAGCTCCAGACACTGGATTCATCATGTTTAGTGAACCTGGTGAAATAACTTATCAATGACACAGGAGAGCTCCAGACACTGGATTCATCATGTTTAGTGAACCTGGTGAAATAACTTATCAAGGACACAGGAGAGCTCCAGACACTGGATTCATCATGTTTAGTGAACCTGGTGAAATAACTGATCAAGGACACAGGAGAGCTCCAGACACTGGATTCATCATGTTTAGTGAACCTGGAAATAACTTATCAAGGACACAGGAGACCTCCAGACACTGGATTCATCATGTTTAGTGAACCTGGTGAAATAACTGATCAAGGACACAGGAGAGCTCCAGACACTGGATTCATCATGTTTAGTGAACCTGGTGAAATAACTTATCAAGGACACAGGAGAGCTCCAGACACTGGATTCATCATGTTTAGTGAACCTGGTGAAATAACTGATCAAGGACACAGGAGAGCTCCAGACACTGGATGCATCATGTTTAGTGAACCTGGTGAAATAGCTGATCAAGGACACAGGAGAGCTCCAGACACTGGATTCATCATGTTTAGTGAACCTGGTGAAATAACTGATCAAGATCACAGGAGAGCTCCAGACACTGGATTCATCATGTTTAGTGAACCTGGTGAAATAACTGATCAAGGACACAGGAGAGCTCCAGACACTGGATTCATCATGTTTAGTGAACCTGGTGAAATAACTGATCAAGGACACAGGAGAGCTCCAGACACTGGATTCATCATGTTTAGTGAACCTGGTGAAATAACTGATCAAGGACACAGGAGAGCTCCAGACACTGGATTCATCATGTTTAGTGAACCTGGTGAAATAACTTATCAAGGACACAGGAGAGCTCCAGACACTGGATTCATCATGTTTAGTGAACCTGGTGAAATAACTGATCAAGGACACAGGAGAGCTCCAGACACTGGATTCATCATGTTTAGTGAACCTGGTGAAATAACTTATCAAGGACACAGGAGAGCTCCAGACACTGGATTCATCATGTTTAGTGAACCTGGTGAAATAACTGATCAAGGACACAGGAGAGCTCCAGACACTGGATTTGTCATGTTTAGTGAACCTGGTGAAATAACTGATCAAGGACACAGGAGAGCTCCAGACACTGGATTCATCATGTTTAGTGAACCTGGTGAAATAACTTATCAAGGACACAGGAGAGCTCCAGACACTGGATTCATCATGTTTAGTGAACCTGGTGAAATAACTGATCAAGGACACAGGAGAGCTCCAGACACTGGATTCGTCATGTTTAGTGAACCTGGTGAAATAACTGATCTAGGACACAGGAGAGCTCCAGACACTGGATTCATCATGTTTAGTGAACCTGGTGAACTAACTGATCAAGGACACAGGAGAGCTCCAGACACTGGATTCATCATGTTTAGTGAACCTGGTGAAATAACTGATCAAGGACACAGGAGAGCTCCAGACACTGGATGCATCATGTTTAGTGAACCTGGTGAACTTCTTTGAGAAGGTCATTAAGGCAATGGATGAGGGTGGTGCATACAGCCTACCTAGAGCTGGCTAAAGCATTGGATACAATTCCCCACTTGAACATTGTCAACAAACTTACAGAGCTAGACACAGACCCCTTTATAACATGCTGAATAGCTAGCTGGCTCAAAGATACGACCCAAGAGATTAAGACCAGTGAGGCACCTCCACAAAGAGGCTGGTCACCAGTGGAGTCCCTCACGGTTCTGTGCTGGGTCCATTACTCTTTGTCATCTAATTCTAGGAGGTCAAAACCAATGTCAAAGGCTCTGGCTGACCAGATCCCAGATTATAACAAACTGGGAGCAGTAATTGAATCCTCCCAAGATAAGAACACCTTCAGGAAGATCTAACACAGATAAACTCTTGGTGCCAAAGCCATGGATTAAAACCCAGTGCCAAGGAATGCATTATAGTAGCTTTTGGGAAGTCAGTCACCCAGGTAACTAAAAGTTGACTTACTAGTCAGGGATCTTGGAACGCATATAGATAATAACCTTCCCTTCAACCAATGTGTGTCCAAGGTAGTAAGAAAATCCTTCTGTGTTGCTCAGCTTATAAGTAAGGCCATGGCATCTAAGTCCAGAGAGGTCATCATACCACTGTAGTCAGCCCTCATCAGTCCCATCATAGAATATAATGCCCCCTTTTCTATGTACCTGACCATACACATGTAGAACTGGAATATCCACAAAGGTTCCTTACAAAAAGCATACAGGAAGTAAACAAAATGTCCTACATCAGTCACCTTAAAGCTGTAACATACAGACTACTGAGCTGTGATCTTTGCCTGGTATACAAGGCATCCCTGGACCCTGTTTTGATGAGCGGTTTGCAGATCTGGAAAAAGACGACATCAGAACTACTAGATTAAAAGACTTAGATTTTACTTGTGACATAAATAGGACATGTTGTAGAGACAGATATGTTTTTCAGAGAATTCACATTTCTGAGAAAGGCTCTCCATCATCATCCCTAACCGTATTTAACTGTAACATGGACTAATGGATTTTATTTTATTTTTATTTTATTTTACATTTGTTGACCAGGCTAGTCCAGCTGGATATATGCCCATTTTCAGTGGAGGCCTGGGGAGAAAAGCTCCACAAATTACAACAACATAAAAGGTCAAGACAAAGACAATAACAGTATAATTTGGTACATAAGTTTTAACAATTATAGTACAAGCCTAAGATTATATATTTTATATTTCAGTAGGAAAAAGGAAAAATTTATCTAAGAATAGATGAATAAGACTAATAAATTTGTATTAGAAATGGTGTAGTACAAATCTTTATAACATATTACAAAATTAGATACACCTAGTAATTTATGATAAGAGATACTAAGGTCTCACAAAAACCTAAGAAAGAAAAACACTAGAGATCAATAGATAGAGTATAGAAGAACAGCAAACAAGGATGGATTTCTAGTGTTATTTAACACATAGGTTGTGATACTATATGAAGGTGTTTGATCATTCCACAGTATATACTTATTTACATGAGAAAAAATCCTAAGGAAGGTTAAGCTCACTAAAATTTAGTGAGACAACACAAGATCATGATAGGCTAGGAATTGTGGGAGTCTAGTTAATAGTTAGGTACTTAGTCTGGGTTAACACAGGGGCATAGCCAGTGTGATTTGAGGTAGGGTTTAAGCTTGCTTTTAAATAAGCTGACAGAGGATATTGAGGTTAGCTGGCTTGGGAGGATGTTCCAGGCTTTACCTACTGTATTGGAGAACAAGGTGTCACCAGCTAAGTTGTTGGATTTTGATATTTGTACAAGTAGGTTATTAGCTGAGCGTAAGGTCTTGAGGTTATTATAGTTATTATTGTAAATTCACCCCTGCCCTGGCACCTATGCCTGTGATAGGCAAAAGCAGTCAGTAGATCACCCCCTATATAAATCAAATTTGTGGGTCACTTTTGGGTTGCACAGCTAGGCTTATTAGGGTCCTAGTGGACATTAGCCTTGAATATACCTATGAACCTATGACATGCTGACCCCATGTAGAAATGGAAAAGGGGGAGTTGATGATAATGACGATGACGACGACAATGATGATGATGATGAGGATGAGGATGATGACGACGACGATGATGATGAGGATGATGATGGTGATGATGATGACGATGACGATGATGATGATGACAACGATGATGACGAGGATGATGACGAGGATGATGACAATGATGATGACAATGATGATGATGATGACAAGGATGATGACGATGATGACAACGATGATGATAATGAGGATGATGATAATGACAATGATGATGATGACGATGATGATGATAATGAGGATGATGATGATGATGACGATGATGATGATGAAGAACAAAACATTAAATAAAACATACTCCAGTAATGTAAGCCTTAGTTATTTAAAAGTCAGACCTTGAGCTGACTTATTAGAGCTCTGTAAGCTCTAGACAGATAGAAATGAAATAACCAGAAAAGGAAGGAAGAAAAAGGTAAAAGATTCTCTCATCCTTTGCAAATAGTTCATTTCTTGAGGATAAACTTTGCTAGTCCTTATCCTGCCCATTCTGGTGCAACTGCTTCAAGGCATGACAAACGAGCTCTATGTATGACACCTAGTAAAGGATGTCTGGTTAGCCAAACACCAAACGATAAACTTGTAAAACAGAGAGATGTGGCAAAAAACGAGCTAAGCAAGCAGACAGGATCACAATTTCTACACAAAAAAGAGCGATTTAAAAGTAAGCGCTTTCGGTAGAGAGCGATCTCCCCACCTTCATCAGACAATAGTTTGATTTGAACACAGCTCTTAAATATTCTTAAACAAAATTGACATAATTAACCTAATTAATGGCTAATTAGAAGTGTTTAAAAAGCTTGACAATGTTTAAAATTTTTTTTCCAACTAATCCTCTATGAAAAAACATTCATCTATTCAATATTTCCTATATAATGGACGTAATTAATGTAATGGCACGCATAACAATTTAACTGAAAATTTTAAACGTTCACAAAGAGTTAATAAATACATATACTTATATGGTGTGTGTATATAAAAAGTATATATATATATATATATATATATATATATATATATATATATATATATATATACCCTCTTTAAAATCATTATTGATACTAACAAAAAAGTGTAATACTAAAAACATTTTTTGATTATTGTTGTTTTAACTAATTTAAACTGTTTTTACTGAAAAATATATATGTCACAGACAAATCCTGATGTTATCAACTGTCAATTGGTTGATACAAAGAAGCATAACATCGTGTAATAACTTTTAACTTTTAAAATTTTTAAAAATGCTACTTTTACAGAGACCCACAAAGCCAAACAATAGATCAGTGTTTACATAATCAAATCCTCATGTACCTTAGTACTATATCCCTGCATCTATACATGCATGCATGTGTCTATGGCCTTTAGAAAACAAGATACTCTAATGGGTCCTATTGTAGTTTGTTCAAAACCATATACAATAGACTATACATCAAGGCCATTCTCCTTGTTAATAATAATACTAATAATGATGATAATAATAAAGTGCTGATAATAATGATAATAAAATGCACTCAGTGTGTTAACATGTTAATGCTGTAAGTCCATTGATTATAATTCTGTACATATACAATTGCAATTACAACTTCATAATTGGTTTTGGTTTTACTATAGCTACACATGTGGTTCCTGCAGAGGAACGGATGTGTCTGTATGAAGCCACCTGTGGCTTCTTCAACTGGGTAAAGCACATGAAGTAACAACCAATATATGAGAACAGTAGGCACAAGTTATAAAAATAGTATCATCAAATCAAGTAAGAAGCAATCACTTAGCAATTATTTAGGTCTATATTTTTGTTTGTTTGCTGTTGTAATATTTAAAGTGGAGACCCAGAGAGAGAATTTGCATGAAAGACAATAATAATATGAATATAAACATCACAAAGCACTGCAAATAGTATTAAAATTCCATAACATAAACTCAAAGCAGAACTTCATGACTACGGCATAATGTACCACTATAAATCAATTCCTTATGGCAAAAGCAGAACAACTTGTACAATATAAACATTAATGAAACAAGTACAGTGCAGAGAAATTCAACAAAGTGCTGTGAATATCAACCACAGAACATCCCATAAGGTGGTGTGAAGGTATAAATATTTCTCTAATGAGATACAGGAGGCTAGTGCACATTCTTAACATCAGCAGTAATGATACAATGTATATACAATGTATATAAGTCCACTCTGAACATCAGCAGGAATTATATAATGTATATACAATGTTTATAAGTCTGCCTTGAACATCAGAAGGAATGATGCAATGTATATACAATGTATATAAATCTATTCTGAACATCAGCAGGAATTATATAATGTATATACAATGTTTATAAGTCTGCCTTGAACATCAGAAGGAATGATACAATGTATATACAATGTATATAAATCTATTCTGAACATCAGCAGGAATTATATAATGCATATACAATGTTTATAAGTCTGTCTTGAACATCAGAAGGAATGATACAATGTATATACAATGTATATAAATCTATTCTGAACATCACCAGGAATGAAATGGAAGTTCTGGGGTCTGAAATATAACACGTAATCATTCATAGTGGAGTCAAGTAGACCAAGACATTAACTAGTTAGAAAATCTTAAGGAGTAAAGAGAAATAAAGTTAGAGCAGCAGGAAAGAAGACAGTACTAAGTCCAAAATGATGCATTACAGATAATAGGAAGTCAGAATGTCAGAAAGAGAGAAAGAGAGAGATGGAAACCATAAGACAGTAATCAGAAGAAATTACCAGACTCATCAAAGAGTATGGAAGGAGTGCTTATTGAAGAAATCTCAGTGAGGATGAAGACATTCACGGGACTATAGATTTACAAGTGAACTGTAGAGTGAGGGACACACAATATGCTGGCTTAATGCTTATTTCAAAATATAATGACTAATGCACAGATACAGTTTGTTTCAAGGTTTTGTTTTGCAGAAAGTACAAGTTAGGGGCGTTCTTGGGAATGCCATTTCAGAAGATGAGCCAAGGATAATACGGGACAGGTGTGCGATCGTGTAAGAAATCAACAAAAGACTTAAATAACAGTCTATGTTTGAGCCAAGTTCTTGAAGATTTTACAGTTTTGGAATACTTCAATCATAAAAGGAATGAAACCTCAAAGAATTCTGAGCAAAATTAAAGTACTTTAAGACAGGATTTATGGTTTGAAGCAAAGGTATGATAGGATAAGATAAGATAGCACTCAGTAATAAGCACATCATTGTGGAGTACAGACAGGATATTATTCATATGCATACTCCTACTCAAAGCTTGTGGTACAGTGAGGATCGGGCAGGATATTATTCATACGCATACTTCTACTCAAAGCTTGTGGTACAGTGAGGATCGGGCAGGATATTATTCATACGCATACTCATACTCAAAACTTGTGGTGCAGTGAGGATCGGGCAGGATATTATTCATACGCATACTCATACTCAAAACTTGTGGTACAGTGAGGATCGGGCAGGATATTATTCATACGCATACTCCTACTCAAAACTTGTGGTACAGTGAGGATCAGGCAGGATATTATTCATACGCATACTCCTACTCAAAGCTTGTGGTACAGTGAGGATCGGGCAGGATATTATTCATACGCATAGTCATACTCAAAGCTTGTGGTACAGTGAGGATCGGGCAGGATATTATTCATACGCATACTCCTACTCAAAGCTTGTGGTACAGTGAGGATCGGGCAGGATATTATTCATATGCATACTCATACTCAAAGCTTGTGGTACAGTGAGGATCGGGCAGGATATTATTCATATGCATACTTCTACTCAAAGCTTGTGGTACAGTGAGGATCGGGCAGGATATTATTCATATGCATACTCCTACTCAAAGCTTGTGGTACAGTGAGGATCGGGCAGGATATTATTCATATGCATACTCCTACTCAAAGCTTGTGGTACAGTGAGGATCGGGCAGGATATTATTCATACGCATACTTCTACTCAAAGCTTGTGGTACAGTTAGGATTGGGCAGGATATTATTCATATGCATACTCCTACTCAAAGCTTGTGGTACAGTGAGGATCGGGCAGGATATTATTCATATGCATACTCTTACTCAAAGCTTGTGGTACAGTGAGGATCAGGCAGGATATTATTCATACGCATACTTCTATTCAAAGCTTGTGGTACAGTGAGGATTGGGCAGGATATTATTCATACGCATACTCCTACTCAAAGCTTGTGGTACAGTGAGGATCGGGCAGAATATTATTCATACGCATACTCCTACTCAAAGCTTGTGGTACAGTGAGGATTGGGCAGGATATTATTCATACGTATACTTCTACTCAAAGCTTGTGGTACAGTGAGGATCGGGCAGGATATTATTCATATGCATATTCCTACTCAAAGCTTGTGGTACAATGAGGATCGGGCAGGATATTATTCATACGCATACTTCTACTCAAAGCTTGTGGTACAGTGAGGATCGGGCAGGATATTATTCATATGCATACTCCTACTCAAAGCTTGTGGTACAGTGAGGATTGGGCAGTTTACCATTTTCCTCAATGTAGTGAGAACTCAGAGTTGGTATGTATAATTTGCAGAGGATTTGGGGATGCAGTGTGGCTTGCCCCCCTGCAAAAATGTTAAAAAGATAGATGTTTGTGTTTTTTTTTAATGTTCGAGTTATCAGAAATTCGGTCATATCGTCTTGCCGATATGAATTTTGAGTTCCTGAAAATTTGATCAACTGACATTAGATCCAAACTTCTTATAACATTTTTTATGCTATTCTCATTTAATGCTAAAATTCATATGTAATCAATTTTCTTTTTTGTGTTTTACTTCCATATCATATATTTATTTTCCTTCTCCTAAATCTTCCACCAACTGATTTTTCACTAGCTTCTTCTTCTCCCTCTTCATTTAATAAAATTGGAAATCTATTCTCTTCCTTTATATTAATAACCTCCTTAGAACTGTTATTTCTTCTCTAACTACCTCTTCATTGTCTGACCTTTCTTCAGTATTTCTTTCTCCCATACCACCTTCTCTTTCAACATCTGTTGTAGTAAAATGTTCTACTGTTTGTCTTTCTTCTGAGCTTTCTTATTTATCTACTTTTTCCTTTTCTAATATGGAACAGTCAAACCAGAAGTGCCTAATTTATTTACATATTCCACAAAAAGGCTTGCATTTTTTTTCTGTAAATCCCCTTGCTGGCCACAGCTTCATTTGTTACATTATTGTACTTAATGATTTTCATCCCGATAGAAATAACATGATTTGAGTGGCCTCAGTACATAACAAATCCTCTCTTACCATTCACAATTATTATATTTGAAATATGTTGAATTTTCCCATCCTTATCATCCATCGTTACCAACACTTCCCAACACCCCATCCATACAATACTTTCAATACATTTATTTTAACTTTTTGTACTTTAAAACATATGCTGATCCATATCTGAGGTCCTAAGTCACACATTTATATTTTTATTCAGTTGTAATCCCAAACTCTGAAATAAATAGTCCTTCCATGGTGCTACTGTATTACATTTTTCAGTCTCAGTCATACATTTTTCCAGCAAGTTAAAACTTTCAAATGTCCCTTCACAAGAATGTTCAGATCTCAAATGAATTAATGCCATTATGTATTTAATGTTAAACTCTAGTGGCAAAATTATACTGTCCATAATGTCATACTGCTATCACTTTTTTATACTTATCAGTGGTTATCCTCTCTGTGGCTGTTGATAAACTAAAAATGTTTGTCCCCTCTCAGTTCCTTATTCCATTCTTCCTTGCCTTGCTTCATCTCCATAACTTCTTTCTTGTAACAAAAAACCCTGTTGCAGAGATAAACCCTGAAAACTGGCTGATCCACAAACTGATAATACCTCCATTGATTTCCCTTCACCAGCTGTTGCTTGTATTTATAGTCTCTCAGTTTCTTCCTCCTGTGTTACTCCATCTTGTCACTCTATCACACTTCCTCTCCTTACTTTGCCTCTGTCTGGTTCATCAAATCTATTAGGACTTGTGTGTCCAGACCTCCAGTTTCCAGCTATGTAACAGTTATTTCATCTCCTTCTTCTTCCTTCAGTAAGTTTTCTCCTGCTCTACTATCCAGCTCTGCTGCACTCTCCTCCATCTTGGAATTCCCTTGACTGCAGTAGCAGCCTTGCAGCACTACATGTCAGCTCCATGGAGTGCTTCCCTTCCTGTCCTTTATTTACCTCTTTTACATTACACACATTTAGATATTGAAATACTTCCTACTTTGAACCCTACTCCCTTTTCCAAAACCATAACCTAAACTTTTTAATATTAATTACAACATCCATCTTCCACTGAACACAATTTAATTAATTATTTCATTCTGTATCACCCAAGTTACACAGGACACTTCTTGTTAATATCTAATTTTGTTTTTTTACTCATGTTCTCATAATAACCAAATTCAATCATATCCATATTTATACTGTCATTGTTCTTATAAATGTCACACACAAAATCTGTACATAATCTACACCAATACCTTTAACTTTTTTGCATTTCAAAAAGACGTGTTCAGTTGTTTCTTCATCACCAAATATGAGTAAATTCTTTTACTTTTCTTTCTGTAAGGCGTATTCGCTTTTGCTGGCAATTTCTTTATTCCCAGTCTCTATAAAACATCTTGACATTCAACAAACTAACTACACCTTTTGTTTCTTTCTTTAATTGCACTGTTCTTTTTTTTCTGGAATATTTCCCCATGGATTAACACAATAATATTTTCTCTCAATATTGTACCATATTTTTCTGTTCTCTGCCACTTCATCAGTCTTTATCTTCCACTTATGTATCTTTTGTTGATAATTCTCTATGCCTTCATTATGGCATTTTTTACTCTTTTATTATTTCTTATCATTTCCCAGAATGTCGCATACTTTTATTTAAATATTCTTGTTATTAAATTAGCATATTTTCTTTTAAACATTTCAGATTAATCAATCCTAATCCCCCTTTTTCTTTATTCATAGGCAATGCACCTCTTTTAACTGGGTTTAATCTAGATCCCCATATAAAAGAGAAATAGTTTCTAACAAAAATTTCTCAGGCATTCTAGGAATCATAACAACACTTTATTAATATACCCAAAATTGATGGACATGCTCCACCTAAAGAAAACCATATCCCCTCAAGCCACACACTCCAGAGATCTAAACCTCACCACAACAATAACTAGGACGTGCTGGAGGGATAGATTCCTGTCCCAGAGTCTTCCCATGCTTTGGAACAAGATTCCAATCTACATTAGGCAGAGCCCCTCATTAAGACTCTTCAAGAGAAACCTTGATGAGTGGATGGGAAACAGAAAGTTTACCCCGGGGATCACTTCAATGGCTCTGCTGGACAGAGGTACAGGGAACTAACCTAAGGGGCGACGAAAGCCAACACATTCTGGCTAGGCTTATAAATGCCTTCGGCAGATAGCCTAGTACCTACCTATGAACCTATAATGCACCTCTTTTAACAGGGTTTAATCTATATCCCCATATAAAAGAGAAATTGTTTCTAACAAAAATTTCTCTGGCATTCTAGGAATCAAAACAACACTTTATTAATATGCTATCTTACATAAAAAAGCTAATCTATATGCTTTCCATAATACACAAATGTCTTTTAATTCCTTTAATATAATGTCCCATCCCTTTTTTGTTACTATCTTTAGCAAATTGTATCTCTAAAACAGATGTCTCTTTCAGGGAGAATTGCATGCCAGCTATTTTAATTGTGTCTCCCATTCCTTTACTTTTTTTCTTTAAGTTCATACCTATTTTCTTTAAACAATCTACTAAATAAATTATAACGTCCGTCATCCATCCTCTGTTGTTAATAATCATAACTGTGTCATTTGCATATAACTACATAACTGGAATTTCAATACCCAGATGAATTGCATACTTTGTATTATTAATTTTTTGATCATTTCTATAACTATTATATTCATAACTAAAGCAAATAAAATGCTGCTCATAGGACATCTTTGTCTTATACCATTATTCACATCTATTTCTCTGCTTAAACAACCATTTACTAAAATTCTTGCTTTATTATTGTTATATGCTGCTATAAACACATTTTCATTTTTTTAATAATAGTATACATGTCCACTATATCTCCTAATTTATCATATTGCATTGAGCCAAACATTTTATTAATATTACCTACCATAAGTTTTATATCTTCTTTCTTATTTACAATATTATTTACTATTTCTCTCATTATCATTAAAAACGCTTGGTATCCTTTTCCTTTCATACCAGATGCATTTTACTCCATTCAATATTACATATTTTCAAATGTTTTCTGTATTATTTCCATAAACATCCTATAATCTGTATTGTTTATATTATTAGCCTCCATTTATTAAATGTTTTCTGTATTATAGGTTCATAGGTTCATACTAGGCTATCTGCCCGAGGGCATTTATAAGCCTAGCCCATAGTTTTGTGGCTTACGCCACCCCTTTAGTTTGGAGAAACTATGCCCATTATTTTGCTGTGCCTCTGTCGAGCAGTGACACTGAGGTAACCCCTGGGGTGTATCTGCGATCTCCCATCCATTGGTCAAGATTCCTCTTGAACAAGGCCAGTGAGGTGCTCTGCCTCACATAAACCGGGATTTTGTTCCACAGCATAGGGAGTCTTTGGGTGATGAATCTATCCCTCCAGCACGTCCTATTAATAACCGTGTCGAGGTTTAAGTCTCCCGCCCTTGTGGCTCTGAGGGATCTAGATTTTTGAGATGAAGCATGTTCATCAAATCTGGGTTTGACATGGCCTTGTATGTCAGGCATAGGTCACCTCTGAGCAAGCGGTAAGCAACTGAATATAACTGGAGTTCTTTCAGTCGGGCAGCATAAGACAGATTTTTGAGACCCTTTATCCTTTTGGTGAGGAACTTTTGTGGCCTCTCCAGCTGCTGCAATTGTCGGGTCAGATACATTCCGAATGGGGCATTGTACTCGATCATTGGTCTGATGAGTGATGAGTATAGGGAGACTATGACTATTATTTTCATAAATATCTTATAATCTGTATTGTTTGTATTATTTCCATAAATATCCTATAATCTGTATTGTTTGTATTATTTCCATAAATATCCTATAATCGGTATTGTTTGTATTATTTCCATAAATATCCTATAATCTGTATTGTTTGTATTATTTCCATAAATATCCTATAATCTGTATTGTTTGTATTATTTCCATAAATATCCTATAATCTGTATTGTTTGTATTATTTCCATAAATATCCTATAATCGGTATTGTTTGCATTATTGGCCTCCATTTATTTTTATTTCTTCTTTTTCTCCTTTTTTTCCACATGGATTTTAATATTCCACTACTCAGTTTTTTATAATTTAAACCTTCTTTAACCATTCATTACACACACCTAATAAGTATTTTTTTCTGCCAGTCTTCTAAATGGTATACATTTCAAATCCAATTCCATCTGGCCCAACAGCAGATTCTACATTTAAATGTTTAAACACTTTTTCTATTTTTATATAATAATCTCTTTTTCAAACTTTCTGTTAATTTGTTCAGAAAATCTTTTTACCTTAAACTTTGTCTTTTTTAAACATTTATCCACATGACTTATCACAATTTCCATAATTTGTTGTTGATTTTTCTTTAAGTTATCCTCTTTATCTTTCATTTCTGTAAGCACACCATAATCCTCCTTCACTATCTTACTTAAATATGGTGATGCCTCTTTGTTTTTCCTTGTAAAAAATATCATTGTTTATATAATAATTCTTTGATTTTATCCTCATTTCTCTTATAAATTTCTTTCCCATTTTCATATTTTCTATTGTTATTCTCTAAATTCTCTAATGCTTCTCTAAATATTTTGACATATTCCTGATTTTCTTTCTTTCTTACTTTTCTTTGCCAATGTCGATAACCATATTTGTATTTTCATTTAAAAGTAATCCACCATTCAGACCCACTATTGTAAAACAGTTTTATATTAATATGGTCCGCCCATAATTGAATAATTACTTCCTTTCCTTTTTCATTCCGTTCTTTTTAATTTATTCTTTTCATACCCCACAGACATCAGCATCTTCCAGTGTGAGGAGATCCTCCAGTGAGTGCATTTTCAGGTTAAGGCTCCTAGCATTAAGCAACATGACCTTCTATTTGCTTTTTGACAGATCTTTTATGTTTAAGGATTTGTCTTTGGGACATAGCCAAAAAAAGGCACAATGAGGGAGGCAAGCACTTTGGCCAGGAACTGGAATCCCATGGGTGACATCTCTGGCAAATCATCAAGGCCTATCAACCAATTCTTCCCAGGCAGACAGATACTGGATCCCCTTGGAAAGACACCATAAATTAAGCCAATAGTTGAAGTCCATTATTTTTGTTGGTATTGTGGTATCATTCTTGGTGAAGGTAGGATTCTGCTTAGGACTAGGGCCATATCCGCCTGGGACACATACTCTGAGAGCTCAATCATGTCTCTCTTCATATAGTCCAGGGACGTACTTCTCAAGTCATTCACACCAACATGGACAATGACAGAGTCATACATGTACCTGTTCTGGAGACACTTAAGTGTGTGAGGGATGTGGCAGATTCTGGCGCCTGACAAACAACTTACCGTGACCTTCTCCTTGTTGAGCCTAGTGAGGGCAACATTCTCATGTCTCACAATTGAGTTGCCAATGACTAGTATGTTTGGCTTATTGTTATGCCTTATGGGCTGTGTTGGTTTATTGTTATGCCTTATGGGCTGTGTTTGTGAGACACTGGTATGCTGTCTGCTGTGATGTGTTTTGCATTGTGTGTGTAGAATGTTTGTGAGTGTGATCTGGAGGTCTTTGTTGTTTAGGTAAGTTATTATTGAGGACCTCTTCATAGGTGTGTGTGTGTGTGTGTGTGTGTGTGTGTGTGTGTGTGTGTGTGTGTGTGTGTGTGTGTGTGTGTGTGTGTGTTGTGCTTGGCTATGTGATGTGGGTGGTGTAGTGCTTGTGCTAGCAATCTCCTCTTTGTCAGGAGTACTGTCTGTGGCATGAGACAGCATGGATTACAGATTACAGGTTATTGATATAGATGCATTTCTTTCAAGTAGAAGAATTATGTGCTAGGAGAAGAGGGCTGTCAGTGAACATGAGGCAGTTGCTACACTGTCTCAGTATTCCCATGTTGACCCGACTGGCAGGAGAAACTGATGGGAATTCTCCAGACATAGTGTTCTAAGTACTTGGTTGACATATGGGGAGAGAGGGTTTTGATAAGGGTTTATCCACACGAGTGTAGCCCACAAAAACCTTCTAAAATGTAAAATAACTGGCCTGAAGCACAAGTGCTAAAACCAAAACTAAGATGCTTAGAATAGCAGATACATTTAATCAGTCTACTAACAAGCAATAATAAGTGCAGCAGAATAAGAACACTTGAACAAGTAAGAGCACACAGCAAAGCAAAATTAGGTAATAAAGTAGTTAGAATGCAGTTACAGTAAGAGCAGCTGAATAAAGTGGAATTTTTTAAAGTGGAGTGGGGGGGAAACAGAAGATAATTCAAAATTAAGAAACTAAGGGTTTGACCTTCCCAAATGATCTCTCTGTACACAGTAGACAGAGATGATGAGATAGAACTGTTAGAAGTATCAGAAATCAAAGAAGCAAGGGGGTGACTATTCCTTCCCAAATGATCTCACTGTACTCAGTTGAGTATGCAAATGAGATGGGGCAAATTTACAGCAGGTGCAGGCAATTCCAAAGCCACCAAGTTTAAGAATACAACACTAGGGTGGCAGGGTTGGAACAACAAACTGCAGAGAGAGAGAGAGAGAGACCACCAATATTCAATCAATATTCAATGAGACAAATAAATAAATGCAGTACAGTTTTGTAACTATCACTGAAACAGAACAAGTGCAAAAAGTGCATTTATATCAGCGCTTTATGTAAAAATGGTTGTAGAATCAACCAAAGTGAGCTGAAGAATTACATCTAGTGGGGTGTTTGTCAGCTAAACAGCTTTGCTACATAGTCATGCAATGGATTATTATACTTTTTTCATATTCACATAAACATTTTTCCATACTTATAACAGTTTCAAAATAAATGTCACAAAATGTCTCTTTGTTAATCAAAATGAAAGCTCTTACGCCTTGTGTTTTCACTTCCAAGGGTGATATTAAATTGTCCCATATATCATATCTTTTCAGTTTCTGGCTCTTTTTTCTTTGTATCCATAACACACATTTTCTTTTTAATAGTTCTTTTTTTTCTTTTCTTAATGTCTTTCTTGTGTAGATGCAACTGTCTTTATGCACGTTCTCCTCATCTGTACATTAACTTCCTGTGATCTTACTTCTATATATTCCTCCTGTATTTTATCCATGATATCACCCACTAGATGTAATTCTTCAGCTCACTTTGGTTGATTAAGTCTTTCAATAAATTATCCTTCAACCCTCCCAATTGGAGGAACATGACTATACACTTGTCTCTGCTTGACTCAATCATCTTGCCAAAAAGCTGCTGCAGAAATAAAACTTCTGAGTTTTCTACAATATTTGTAAAATCTTTCTTAGAGCTGGCATTCACTTCTGCTCCCTGGTCTGAATCCTCCATCTCTCACACTGTTGTCCCAGCCACCACTGCACTAGGAACAGCACATGTGCATGTATTCATGGCTAACACTTCTAAGAATACAAATTGGAATCAACTATAGTGCCTTTATTTATATACAAAAATAACTATTATTTACAAAATCTTTACATATGTACAAATATATACATATACAAATCTCTTTAAACATATTCATAATTTCCTTTACAATCATGCTAAATTTTCATCCCTATTAGACTCTGTCTTTTTTCTATAACCACCATCTGATTTTACTTAGTATTGCTGATAAAATCCATTTTCCACTAAACATAATTTCATTTATTCATTCATTATATATAACCCATATAACATAAAATGACATTTTATCTATTCTTTTAACAGATTATTTACTTCTGTTCTTATCATATCCATGTTTATTTTATCAATGTCTTTTATATTCTCAAAAAATCTTTTTTACATAGTTTCCCCTTAACTTTTTACCCTTTTGAATTTCAAAAATTCTCTATTTTTTCTTCTTGACAATGTAAACATATTCTATTACTTTTCACTTTATATGGCATTTTCCTGGCAATTTATCTATTACCAGTCTCAATAAAAAAAAAAAAATCTTTTCTGATTACACCATTTGCGTCTTAATTATATAGCTTTAATTTTTTAATCTGTTAGATTTTCCCATGGTTTTACATATTAACATTTTTCATTACATTCTTATATCATAATTTCTACCTTTTTATATATCATCAATTTTTATTTTCTGCAAAAGTATTTTTTCTTGGTCACATTTTGTTTCTTCATTTATACAGTCTTTTCTCTTTTAGTTTGTTTTATCATACTCCAAAGTGAACATACTTATATTTATACAGTTTTACTACTAATCTCTCATCTTTTTTATTTATCCACTTTAGCACTTTGTCAAATTTAATGAAGTGGCTTATACCACTGGGTTAATTAACCCTAAGCCTCCTACTTCTTTATTTACATACAAACCTCCTCTTTTTACTGGGTTTAATCTAGAACTCCACATAAATGGAAAATTGTCATAATTTCTTTTCAAATAATGTTGCAACATAAATACCCTTATTAAGTATGCTACTTTCCCCATCAGTGCTAAATTTATCAAATAAGCCTTTTTTCTAAATGAAAATGTATATGTTCTCCAGAAAAGACACAATTGTTTTATTTGTTATATTGTTTGTCCCATTAGATTTTACTTATATTTTTATTCCCAAATGTTATACCCAACACCATTTTCATTAATTGCAAAATGTATACCCCAATCTTTACTACATCATCTAAACCTTCACTTTTCTCTTTATTTAAAACCATCCCTATGATTTCTATACACCTGTTTTTGCAAATTATTATTTCTTCTATCTAGATTTTGCTTTTTTGCAATTTTTATAATGTCAAATGCATATGTTAACATAACTGGAATTCTTAACCCTTCAGGTGTTATATACTCTGCCTCCTTCATTTTGTAATTTATTTCACGTGCTATCACATTCACAACTAATGCAAAGAGTATACAACTCAATGGACATCCCTGTCTTACACCACTCTTCATATATACCCCTTGGATTTACCAGTCATTTACAAATATTTTTCTGTATTATTACTAAATGCTGACATACATACGTTCGTAGCTGTTATGCTTATATTACATTCTTTCATTATTACCCATAAGACTTCATGTCCCCTTGTGTCAAATGCCTTGTTAAGGTCTCCTATCATGAGTTTTGCTTCTTCTTTTCTGTTCATAACATCATCCAAAAGTTCTCTAAATATCATTAATAATTCTTGACAACTCTTTCCCTTTATACTATATATGCTATCTTCAATAATATTTTCCATTTTAGTTGTAAATCGTTTTTGTATTATTTTCATAAAGATCTTATAATCATTATTATTCAATGCTATTGGTCTCCAGTTTTTTGTCTTGTATCTTCCTTCTTACATATTAATTTAAGTATTCAATTGCATAATTATTTTTACATTAAACCATTTAACCAGTCATTCAAAATCTTTAAATAATATGTTTTTTTGTCAGTCCTTTAAATTTGTATAGATTTCATACCCTATTCCATCTGGGCCTGTGGCTGAATCTATATTTACTTGTCCTAATACATTATCTAGCTCATTTAAATAAATATCCTTTTCCAACTGTTTATTCTCTTTTTCTGTTGTTTCCTTTCATGTTTCTTTCACTACTTTCTTTTTTTTGTTTAAACATTTCTTCCGCATATTGTACTTCACTATTCATAATCTTTTCCTGACTTCTTTCTAGTTTTCCTTTTACATTTTTATTTCTCTCATTACATTGCCATGTTCCTTTATTAATCTGCTGAAGTAACTCAATACTTGTCTTTTCCTTGTAAAATATGTATTTACTTATATAACAATTCTTGTATTTTTCTTGATTTTTTCATACAATTCTTTTTCTTTGTCAAAATACATTCTATCATTATGTTCTAAGTCTTCCAATGCATCATTATATGTTATTTTATATTTTTCTTTTTCTACTTTTCTCACATAATATTGCCAGTATAAAAACATTTTTTTATATTTTTTCTTAAATATCATCCACCATTCATACCAATTTTTATAAAATGTACTCTGTATTACAAATCTCTTTCCTTCTCCGTTCAATGTTTTCTCATTTATCTTTTTAATTAATTTGTATATTTTTATATATTCTTTGTTTTCCTTTATCTCTAGCTGTATTGCAAGGTGATCAGAAAATTAGTTTCAACTACCCCCTTCTCCTATAACTAAGCCTTCTATTACTGTAAAATAATCTGCTTCAGTTCTATACATACTCCTTTTGTAAGTCCACAAAATTTTGTCACAAAGTTGTAACCTAACAGATCTTATAACTTCTAACATTTTTCTTATGCCATTTCCTTTCTTTTTACTCTTGTCTCTTAAATCAAAATTAAAGTCTCCTGTTAATATAATACTCATATTTATCACTACATAGTCTAACATCTGATGAAATAATCTTTCTCTTTCTTTACAATTAGTAGGATATAATGGTATAATTCTGTATACTTGTTCTTTCCATTTTAAATATACTATGGTTATTCATCCCATTTTTGATAAAGGTACATCTAATATCTGTATTTCTACAGAATACTGCTATTCCAGAACACCTCACATTTCCCAAATTGTAGATGATCATTTTCCCTGTAGTTTCTCTGTTTGTAATATTTCATTTGTTAAAAATCTTGTGTCTTCTAGTATAATTACGTCTAAATCGCATGTATTACGCCACTCCAGAACTACTATTCTTCTTACTATTCACATTAATAGATAGCACTCTGCAATTTTCATTTTCCCCTTTCCTTATATTCATAAGTTAATAGCTAATTGTTAGGCTAGCTTTCTTGACATGCCATTCTAGGCCTAACCAATTTCCTTCCCAAAGGTGAGAATCGAACACTGTACTTGTGTCTGTCAGTCAAACACCTTAACCATTATACCAAGCCCCAATTTTTTAGCTGTACATATTCTTTTTTATCCATTTCCTTTCTTTTTCTTCTTTTGTACTAACCCTTTAAATTTTCTTTTTCTGTGTTTTACCCTTTTGCCAACTGAATTTTTTTCCCTTTTACTACCTCCCAATTTAGGTCATCTTCATCACTTATTTCAGAACCTTCTTCTATGTTCTCTTTATTATTTTGTCTCATCTGTTTTTTCTTTTATTTCTACTTCTAAAATTTAAAAAAAAAAACACAAGCTGTGTGAGAAATGACTGCACGATATACACATGTTTTTAGCACTTCAAATAACTTTAATCTACTCTTTCATCAAACAACTTCTTCAGAATAATTACACCATTAAAATCAACATTTAGATGCAACACTTCAAACAGTAATCAACCAATCAGTTGAAAAAACTTTTAATATGTGAATAAAACCAAAATTGATAAAAGTTTTAACCCTTTAATGAATGATCTGTCTGGGCAGCCATGGTGGTGCAGCGGTTAGCGTTGTCGCCTCACAGCAAGAGGTTCTCTGGTTCGATCCTTGGCTGGGGTGCCTTCTGTGGGGATTCTGCATGTCCTTCCTGTGGTCATGTGGGTTTCCTCCGTGTGCTCCGGTTTCCACCCACATCCCAAAGACATGCTGTAGGTGGATTGGACACTCTAAATTGGCCGTAGGCATGAGAGCGTGCATGTGTGTGCCTTCTGTGGAAGGTTGGGCACCGGGCTGGCAACTCAACACTGTAAAACTCCACTGACAATCTATGAGTGGACAGTTGATCCGTTGTGGTGACCTCTAACTGGGAAAAGCCGAAAGAAGAAGAAGAATGAATGATCTGTCTCCTATCTCCCAAAAAAACACTTAATGTTAACTGACCCATTCAATCCAGGTGGCCCATCTGCACCGAGGTTCATTTTCTACTACTTTCTTTTCTTTCGACACTTTTTTTATAATCACCTCCTCTCATATCCATGAGTACCTGCTGTAAAATGGTGAGTAGACATTTCTTATATCCAACACAATCAATAGTGTATCTAAAAACAGCATTCTTACTGTCTTTTGTTTTGATGTCATAAACATGCTCTTTGATTCTCTTGTCTAAGAATCTAGTGGTCATCCCAACAGAGTAACACAGAGAATTTGAACACAAAGCTATATAGACAACACCCCTCGAATAACAATTAAACCTGCCAGGTACTTTGATGGTATACTGTATGTTCTCTAACATAGTGAAAGGTCCATAATAAATAAATCTGCAAACATTGCAAGAATTACATTTAAAAGTCCCAAAACCTTTGCTAGTAGAAGGAGAAGAAATTTTAGTGCTGTCATTCAGTAATTTTTTTTAATACAGAAATTCTTTTTATAAACAAAAGAAGGGTGATCACCCATTATTTTTACTAAATCATTGTTCCCCTTTATAATCTTCTAATTATTGGAAATAATATCATTAAAAACAAAGCTATCAGTAAACATATCAATAACAGACTAGGAAAAAGAGTTACAGTTCACTTCCATCACTTTCTTATTAAACCCTTTTGTTAACATTGATCCAAAATTATCAGCTCATTTTAACCTAACTTCAGTGGCAGTGTTTTTCATCTTCCTATTGTAACCTCCATTCTGAAATAAGGATGTGATAAAATCTGTTTCTTCATTAAAATCACTATCATGACTGGTCATCCTAGTAGCCCTGATGTATTGGCCTCTAGAAATATTATTTTGACAAAACTAGGGTGATTGCTTTAAAAGTGTAGATAGTAATTAGAAAGAGTGCTCTTCCAATGAATCCTGCTAATAAAAGTATTGGTTGATGTCTCCCATTCTAATTTAACATCTAAGAAACACACCTTATTTCTTTCTTCACTTAAAATAATTTAAAAATAAATCTGTATTGTTATTTAAACTTTCAAAAAATCACCAGATGAGCTGAAATCATCTTTGAAAATAAAACAAAAAATAAATCATCAACTCCTCTATAAAATATGATACTTTCAAAGAAAATGGTGTTTGGTAAAATGTTGAACTCCCACCAGCCTAAAACTAGGTTGGCAAAAGTCGGGGCTACTGTTGAGCCCATCACCACCCCCTTTTTTGTCTATAATATTTGTTGTAAAATAGAAAGAAGTTGTTCTTCAACAAAATTTCTAAATGTTCACAATAAAAATGAACAGTCCCATTTTCCAAGTCAGTGTATTTTCTTTTAAATTCTTATGTACTTCACACCTTCTTCCTGTGGGATAGTGGTAAACAATGATATAACATCAACAGTTATCATGTAGTAAATTCTTTCTCATTTTCCAAACCATTATTAAAAATTCTTATACTCTCCAGAAAATCCCACAAATCTCTTATATATGATCTAAGATTTTCTATTACTGGATTTAGAACAGAATTTAAGAACACTGAAACACCATCAATGCTCCCATTAGGTGCACACACTATCGTTCTAAAAGGGGGTGCTGTAGTACACTTGTGAATTTTAGGTATCCCAAAGGGCACTCCTATCTTGGAGTGCTCAACTACCAAAAAAATAAATAACTCTAAATTGATAGTACCATCCATAAGAAAATCATATAAACAATGATGTATACATTTAAAACTTTTTTTTGTACATCATACAATGATACCTTTTCATATTCTTCAGTGTTTTCCAACATTTCTTCCATGGCTGAATGATAACTTTCAACATTCATTATCACCAAACCCCGCCATCATAAACCTTTAACTGCTTCATATTAATTCTTTCAATGCTACTTATTCGTTAATATTCAAATGTAATAAGGTTTACAAGTTCTTACATTAAGTGCTTGTCTAATGTCTTTCTCACAAAATTCTTCAAATGTTTTTAACATGTGATACAAGGTAGGATTATATGTAGAAAGCTTTTTATATTTAACTTTAATGTAAACATCACTCAATAAGTAGTTCAAATTCAATTTTCTGGTAACGAGGTTTAGTTCGATAACAGTTTTTGATTAAATTCACCCTACGACTGGGTACAAAAGTCATCCCCAGTTCTAAATTTTTTTTTGCTGACAGTCTTTCAGATAAATTATAAATTTTAAATTTTGCAATTACTATTCGTTCTATGCCAGTTTACGATCTCTTCCTCTGCTCTGACCTCTGCTGTGGTTCACATAACTCATGCCTCTCCCTCAGTGAAAGATTTTTGAATTACCTCTTCCATTGCCTTTATCCCAAATTAATTTGTGATGACCGTGAACAGACTATTGACGTGAGGTACTGCATACAGTTAATATATATGATGAGAACACCAACACTTTAATTCTGGAAGCATTAGCGTTAGTGTTAGAAAATAACATCTTTCTTAGCAATGGAACACACTATTAGGCATGTACAGAGTGTTGCCATGGGCACACCCTGTGCCAACTCTTATGCTAACTTAGTGTTAGCCTTCTGGGAAGATAAATATATTTTTAAATGTGAACATTTATGGAAGACTTCAATAATTTTTTATGCCATATTTGTTGATGATATTTTTTGTTGTGGGCACAGGGCAGTGATGAACTGCTGAATTTTGTTGATTACCTGGAGAAAACTACAGATTTTCTCAGGTTTTCAGTAGAGTACAGCAATGAGACCATGGCCTTCTTAGATGTCACATTAAATAAAAATGTAACTGGTAAAATGGACACCACCCTGCTTCGGAAACACTGTTGGAGAAATCATTATTTGAATGCACGTGGTATGCATCCTAGGCATACTTTTTATAATATTATGCAAGGCCAAGGATATAGAGTTTCCCGGCTGTGCACAGATAATAATGATTTTCATAAAGAAATTGATGTGTTAAATGAAGGAATAAGAAAAAGGGGTACTCAAAGGAAAACTTAGAAAAAACTAAGAACAGTATAATATCTAACAGGGAAGCCAGGGCCAGACCATGGTTTTCTGATAATAAAGAACAGCAGGGAGATAAGTTGAAGCCATCTAATAAATATGACAAAGAAACACTGTAATGCTACGTTATAGTAATAATGTGTATGGGATATGTGATATTATTAAGCAAAACTGGAAGATACTAAGAAGTGATAGTCACCCGAAAGATATTTTAGATGAGAATCCTAGATTTACGTTCAAGCGAAATAGTAACATAAAAGACGTGGTAGGAATAGAACCCGGGTTAAAAAATAAGAAGAAGGCTAACAGTGTCTCCTCTGCACACATGAGAACAGGAACCTTTCCCTGCAGGCATTGTAAAGCATGTTCGAATGTGAATGGTTTAAATTTCTTTATACATCCTGTTACCAACCAAAAATATACATTTGAGTTTTTATGCAGATTGTCACACAGAGAATGTGGTTTATTTGTCATGCTGTAAGTCCTGTTCGAGTTTTTATGTTGGAAAAACTAATTGTAAGTTAAAAACAAGAATACTGCAGCACTTGTCATCCATTAGACAGAAGGATAAACACAATGCATTATACAGCATGTTTCTAGCTTTCCAGATCGCACTTTTGTTTTTATGGTTCTGCATGTTGCACAGATGAAAAAAAAGGGGAGGGGAGCATTGTTAATGATACAGAGTATGCAGAAGTAAGATGGATCATACAGTTGGCTGCTGATAACCCACCTGGGCTAAATAGTTCTGTGTCTTTAAAACCAGCCCTAAAGAAAAGGCAGGTCAAGTATAGAAAGTGACTGGTTGTTTTTAAAATTGCTTTAGTATTTAAAGACTGTCATGGTTATCTGAAGTTTGTCTGATGAAGGGTTTTTTTACCTGAAAGCACTAACGTTTTATAATAAAAGATTATGGCCACTTTGGACTCTGTTTCGTTTGTTTTTTGATCTGTTCTTACAAGAGGTTTGAGAGGAGTCCTTAAGGGAAGATAAGAAGCTTGTGGTTTTCTACAAATAACTTTAATCCACACTTTTGTCAAACAAATTCTTCAAAATAATTATGCCTCAGTGCAGATTGGCCACCTGGATTGTAAGGGCCAGTCAACAATAAGTATTTTTTGGAGATAGTAGGCAGGTCATTTTGTACGTAAATGTTGATTTTAACTGTGTAATTATTCTGAAAAAGTTGTTTGATGAAAGCATGGATTGAAGTTATTTGTATCACTAAAAATGTGTGTATATTGTGCAATCATTTTTCACACATCTTGTGTTTTTTTTTTCAAGATTGTTAAGGTTACCACTTTACAAGATTTTGACCAGATTTTTATTTACTTCTAAAATTTCTTCTTTGTTCGTTTCATTTTTGCAATCCATCCATAAATGTCCAATTTTGTTACATGTATAACATTTCAATTCACATTGTTTACATCATTTCGCCACAAATACAGCATTTTCTTTTGTCACAGGTACTTATAAAATGTCCCTCTTTTCCACAAAAAAAAGTTTTAGGTGTCCCCAGTATTTTACAACACCTCTATTCCCCTCTCCAGATTTATTATGCTTGTTATAGGTATAATTTTTTTCTTTTTCTATTTTTAACATAATATTACAATCCCAGCCACCAGTTCATAAACCCCTTTTGTGATAAACCTTTGCAATGTCTATCTAGTACTTCTTTACATAAAGCTTTCAAATGTTCTTTTAAAGTTTCTCTTTCTATCTCTCTTTGAAATTGTACATGAATCTTTTTTGTTTCCCTGTTAAATGCTTTTATCACATAAAGATTCCATGGGTTGCAGTCTTTCTTTTTTTCATATTCTCCAAGAAAATTTTCCATTTTAAAAATCAGTCTCAAGTATAATGTCACAAAATGTCTCTTTGTTAAAAAGAATAAATGCTCCAACCTCATGTGCTTTTACACCCAAAGGAGCTATTAAAGTGCCCCACGCTTCATACCTGTCCATTTTGTTGTCTTCTTTACTTTGAATCCTGACGACGTACTTCTGTTTTTCATTTTCTTCTGCCTTCTTTTCGGCTACTCCCCTTTACCTTCTTTTACGTTCTTTGCATGCATTTTCTTTACCATCTCACCACTATTCTTCAGGATTGTCTCTGCTCCCTTCTTTTCTATTTTCACCATAATGGCCCTCCAGAAAAATCCCCTTCATTTTGTGGCTCACTCTGCACCACCATTTCTTTACGTAAAGCATCCCACAACCCTTCTGACTGGAGGGTTGTAATTACACATCCATCATTTGCTAAGTCATCTCCATCAAATGGGTTTATTTGAAACATTTCCTCAGAATCCTGCACGCATTCTCTGGTCTCGATATTTGCTTTCTCCTTCATTTCTTTCACCACTCCATCATCACCTTCACTCTCTATCTGCCTCCCTGTTTCTCCAGGCCGCCTCTGCACCTGGAATGGAAACAGGAAATGCTCCTCCAAAATAAGTCCCACTCACAACAATGATGAGTAGCGGAAGTTTCCCAGTGCTCTAGCCACATTTCCTCTAGTCAGTATATTACCACCTTGAGTGTCCCATGAAAAGAGACCATTGGCCTAATGGCCTAATGAAAGTTAACCCAGTCAACAAAGTGTAAATAGAATAAAATTAATCAAAGGATGTGACTGCATTTCATATACCATCTTATCCAGATCTCTGTATGAGTTTATCTCTAAGTTTGTTAGATCATAACAGGCATTAAAGCTTCCTCCAGTGCTCTTCTTCTCTTTTTCTTAAAATAATAATAATAATAATAAAATAATAATAATAATAAAATAATAATAATAATAATAATAATAATAATAATAATAATAATAATAATAATAAAATAATAATAATAATAATAATAATAATAATAATAATAATAATAATAATAATAATAATAATAATAATAATAATAATAACTCCATTCTCATTTACCAAAAGCCAGCTAACTATTGGCTGTCACTATCACACTGTCACATGATGTCTTTGGTCTACATGTTTTACATCCCTGTCTTTCTTCTTAATACCTTTCTACTTATTAAAGCTTGCCTGGACAAGGATATAAACAACAAGGGAGATATAAAAGGGAAGTGGGCATCAAAACTTCACTTGAGTCCTAAGCCCATCTTTGAGAGTCTGCTACACTGGGTTTGGATAGACATAATGATTTTAAAACATATAGCTAGTCCATTCTTTTAGAACCCATTACATACTGTCCTGCGTCCACTCGAATATCTCACTTATCCCCATCCTCTCACTGTTCCGCTGTGCTGGTAGTCTCTGCTCAGTCAGTTGTCTGGTCCTGAACATCAGGAAAAGGATTTTCCATTCCCTTCTTGCTCTTATGTTCTATTCATCCCTTCCAGCTCTCTATTCCACAGCATTTGCTCTCTTCTCTGTCAACTCAGTCTAAGATAGCAGTTGTCTCATGAAGTCCAAGGTCTCTTCTGTATCAGTGAATGTCTGGGCTCCCAGTATCAGCTGAATTTTAAATAATGCTGGATACAACAACATGGATCATAGTTTTCATGCTTGACGTTCCCACATTACTTCTTGGAGCTGATCTTTTTTTTCCAGATAGTACCCAGACAGAAATCATTACCAATAAAGACTCTGTGATCCCTGGCCATGCATGTTTTCCCTGGTTCCAAATTGCTGATACTATCTGTTGTTTCATCACATAAAGCTCCAAATAACTCAGAATGTGTCTTGGGCAGTGGGGCAGTGTACTGTGAGTGAGGAGAGAATCTGGGTGGGCTGTCTACATATGGATAGGGCTTTCTGGCAGACCCAGGTAGCATGCCAAGTACTGAGTGACAGATTTGATGGTTTTCTGTCCTTCTATCCTCTCTGGAGCCCTCATTATCCTCAAGTTCTTTCTCTAGACTCTGTCATCAGAATTGATGCATTTGACCTGAACAATATCCACCATCAATTTAAGCAATGTGGCCCTCTATTTTAGAATTTGATTATCTTTGCCATGTTAAGCAGGGCACCGGAGTGGTCTGTTAGAACCACATCAAGCTTGGTGTGCCTCAAGGTGATAAACTGAATAAGCTATCCAGTTTTACATCCAGTTTATACGTCTGTGAAAATCATTCTGATTTGTACATCTGATACAGTTCCCTGACCACTCTGAGAATTAAGGTGTCTCAAGTTGTTGAATGTCTCAAGTTGTTGGTCAGTCATTCTTTGTCCTCCACAAACTTGGTTAGAACCTGCAAGCCTGGATTTTGAGTTTTCTGCTGGTTGAATATTCTCCCTTTAGGACCTTGTTTATTTCAATACATTTACAGTTCCTATTTAAAGCTGCTGTTCCTGTATTTTTCTTGCTATTAATAGCTCTTTTAGTCAAACTGTTTGCACTTTCTTTTGAGACCACATGGGAGCTGCCTTGTTCATCAGAGAGACATACAGAAAGTCCCAAGTACAGTATAGCTTTTAAAGCAGTTACTGGATCAGACATACATTTCTTAGGTGTTAGTTTTTCTCTGCTGCCTGTGAGGCAATGTTAAGTGTGCTACACTTTAAAAATCTGTAAACATTTTCTTTACTTTTTTGTTCTTTCTCTTTTTCTCTGTACCTGGTAATACAGTGACACCCTCAACTGTAACACACTTAGCATGTACAACAAAGGCTTATGTTTGGGCCTCTCCAGTTATAACCAAGTGACTATATGATCCCAAAATGCATGTCCAGATTCACCTCTTGAAATTTGCTCACTCTGCTGTCAAGATGAATTTCTTGATATCTATTTCTCAGACATAACAAGTTAATTATGCTCAGAAACCTGATCATAACCATCTCTACTGACTCTATATTTATTACACTTTAAAAAGTGTACATTTGACCAGTGCACTTAAATGGTGTTACAGGAGTACTCACAGAGGGAAAGTCTCAAATATACAAAGATAATTACTAGAATGAATACATAATAATACTCTATTTTGTTCTAGTTATTTAAATAAACAAAATGTCCCTTACAAAATGAGCTGGACATCAATGTAAATATTTATTTTTGACATATTTGAAATTGGGCAGCAAATTTCAGACACAGCAGGGGCTTTCTGCCATTCTACATTTTAAAAATGGATGAGACAGTTTTTTTTCTTTTTGCATAGTTTAGTAAGATATACTCTTTTGACTCTTTCTTAGCTCACTGATGGTATGATTTCCTCACTGCCAGCTTGTAAAACAGGGTCTGTAGAATATGCACTATTTATAATTCTGTATATTGTGTGATTTAATATGTCTCTGTTACTGCCAGCATCACTTAAAGGAAACGTTCACCCTCATCTTCAGTTTTATTCAACACAGGGATTTCTTTTCTCCCTACAATATCCTTCCAGCGTGGTTGAGGTAAGTGAAGACAGCCTATACTTTATAAAAACATCTCTTCCTTGTGTTGGAATCAAAGAAAGGAAAAGCCCACCAACACTTTATTCAGTTTAACCTCTTGCATGCTTTGGCAGAGAAATGTGTCTCTTCCTGTGTAGCTTAATATATACGCAGAGAAATCTGTATTTTGTTCCTGTGAGGTACAAAGACAGTCGTCAGTCATGCATACTATGGTAAATGTTTCTCACCTCATTTGTCACAGGGAGAAGAATCAGTATGGATGCACACGATTGGCCACATTTTTATATGGTGTTCCACCTACTGAAACATTTTCTGTAATTGCAACATCTTTATACACAGCAGTATTTTAGTTGTAAGCACAGCACAGAGAAGTGCTTATAAGCTACAATATAACAAATCAAAGGCTAACAAGGTAACAGAAGCAAGACATTTGTCTGTCACTAAAAAGAAATATAAAAGGAAATATACACACATAACAAACAGTCTAGCAGGATTACGGCTATAACCTGGTAGCATGTTACTTCCTGTAGCCCATATATCAAAACCCCTTAAAAGGAACATTTGTATTAATAAACAAACAAATAAATACAATTGTGTACCTGTTTTGTACTTTGCTGCATTGTTGCTACTTTTCTGTTTCTTTTTTTAATACATTTGTTAATTACAGCAAAATGCACAAGCAACAAATTGCTCAAACAAATGACAATATCAATAACAAAATATTACAACATAATAAACCTTACCCAACTACATGTATCAACCCTGAATCAAATAAATCTATAAATATATACAAAAATAATAGAGCAAAGTACACAGTGTATAGAGCTTCTCCTGTATTTGAAGTTAATCTATGATAAAGGAAAATGTAAGGTAAGAGTTATCTGAATGTCAGTGCATTTATTCTCTCTATTTCTTAATGACGTCACACAGGTCTAACACAAACAAAATTTAGTCAAGTATGCATATGTTATCTTATTACTTAAAATTCGCAAAACAGTACATCAAGCATCTCAAACTCACTTCACAAACCACTATAACTGACTCTATAATAGCAAAATGCAAATTAACAGTCCCAAACTAATATTATGGTGTTCTCTACAATAGGAGGAATAAAATGGCATCATTCCCTCACTTACTCTTAACAAACTTAAAAGGGTACATTATTCCAAACATTAAACTGCAAAAATGTCTGAGTTTAACACTGAACCATGCACTATACATCTATACTCATACAGATAACATTACCACCAAGGTTTTGACTCAGGTAAAACTATAAGAAAACAAGAAATCTGTCAGGCACACGTGGACCACAAAATAGCTGCAAATGAATCCAAGGCAGAAGGAGATGCTGTAGTCACTTTTTATTTGCAGGAAAACACAATGAAATAAGCACTTTTGTCATCAACTATTGGAGACTTCATCAGACAAAGTATCAAACACTAAAAGCAGTTATTTTAAAAGCAGAAGTCAGAATATGCCTACCTTCCTAACCAATCAAACCAAAAATGGGAAATGACATCCCAACAGGATCAACTACTGCACTTAACGGAAACTGCATTTCATAAACAAATCCAAAAATATATAAATATAAATAAATGTTAAATATTTATAAATAGAGTAAAAATTTGATGGAACATTCTCTGTCACACTATATAAAACCATATGAGACATATAAAATGAATCTAAAAAACATATATATGTGCTTAACAAATGCAACTAAATATCTCCCCATTGCCTTTAATTTTAAAAGGCAAGAAATGGACAGACAGTCATTCAAACCTGACCACTGGCCAGAATTTAAACAAATTTGCCATGTTAATTCTTTCTTGTCTAACAAAAGTGTCCAGGGGCCACCCCTTTCATCATAGTCAAGGACATCCAAAATAAAAAAATTTAAACTAATGTCCTGATTTTTCTGTACAATGTTTAGCAAGTGCGTTTGTGGGTTTGTTTAGTCTTATGTCTCTCAAGTGTTCATATATCATGTTTTTAAATTTTCTTTCAGTCTTTCCTATGTAAAAACATTCACAGAGGGAGCAGGCTGCATAGTACACCATCCTTTCAGTGAAGGAATAGACCCCCCTGTTCAATTGCACTCTAATTTTGTTCACCGTAAATGTATTACCCTCCAACACAAAACAACAATAGGTGTAAGCCCCACATTTCTTCATTATCACTTGCTGTGGAGAGCCTCCATTTGATTCTAAAATAGTTTTTAAATTATTACCTTTTTTAAATACAATATTGGGTTTACTACCACCACATTCCCTTACATTTTTATCGCTTGTAAGAATAACCCAATTTTTTAAAAGAATGTCAGAGATGTCTCTACTATTATTATTACACGCAGTAATAACACTCATAATGATGGTTAACTGTTGGGCCACTATCAATGGTTTCCCTATATTGAATGTACTCACCAGGTGTCTGTGTTACTTGTCAAAGACAAACCTGTTGACTGCTAAGCAGGGGGGTAAAAAAAACCTTCTCCCTTTTATTTACCACCTCGATCATTACCTCATTGATCAAACTTGAAGGGTAGCCCCTTTTAAACATACCCTTCAAGCAATCTCATTCATCCAAGAAACAGTTGGACAGGCTCACCATGCGAGCAACCCTTATAAACTGTCCCTTTTACTACTGCTTTTTTCTGCTTGAAGGGAGGTGTACTTTCATAGTGTAAGAAACTATTGGAATAAGTTTCCTTTCTATAAATCTGTGCCACAAAGACCTTGTTAATTGTATCCTTTGTGAGCCATGCATCCAAATAGGCTATTTCCTTAGTGTTAATGTTGTGGGTAAAACTGAGAAAAGTGGTCGTCTAGTTAATATATTCCAAAAAAAATCAATCTCACTCATTGGGCCATTCCAAAAAATAAAAATGTTGTCCTAAAATGAGTATATAGCTTGCAATGCCTAAACAAAGGGGAACATTGTAAAAATTTCTTCTCCCACTGCAACATTACAATATTGGCATACAGTCCCCTACATGCTGACCCCTTGGCAACACCTTCCACCTGTAGGAACAATTATTTTTCAAATAAAATGAAATTATTAGTGAGAACCATTTCCAACAGTATCTCATGTGTGTTAACCTGGGTCTGGGGGAGCCCCTTCTCTACCATAAATTCACAGAACCACTCCATACCCTCTACATGTGGTATGACAGTGTATAAGCCTTTTACATCTATTGTAATTAAAAAAACTTCTTCATTATATTCTAAAGCATTTTCAAAAAATCCCACGAGTCTTTACACAGAAGGTGTTAATGTTGGATAAAGTTTTTAAGTCTTATGTCAAGATAATTTGCCAGGAGATGTGTAAATTAATCCCTTGCATCCACAGTGGGACGCATAGGAGGTTGCCCTATATCCTTATGAATTTTAGGCAACCCACACATAATAGAGGTCCTAGGATGTGCTGAATTCAAAAAATTATATTCATCAATGGAAATACTTCCAACAATCAATAGATCTTGTAAAAAACCCTCTAACTTTTCTATATGCCTTATTTAACGCATTCAGAGAGGTTTTTACATAAGCTCTACCAGCAAGAAGTTTTTTTCATATTCTTATTATAATCAGCCACATTGATTATAACAATGCTACCCTCTTTTCTGGTTTCATTATTCACATTTCCTTGTTGTTACTCAATAATCTTAATCTCTCAATCTCATCAGCTTTTAAATTATTAATTTTCCTGTTAAGTTTTACACTACAAATGTCCAAATCACAGATTCTCTCAAAAAGTTGTAAAGAAGGATGAATGGGGGATTAAAAGTACTAGAAACTCTTAAAGGATCCATAGTTGACTCTAAGTCTTTAAATAAATAGTTAAAATTGAGTTTCCTCACAAACATTTTCAGATCTAACAACCCCCCCCCCCAAAATTCATACACTTCTCTGGAACAAATCTGAAACCTTGAGCAGACAGATCTCAGTCATGTACATCAGTTGACACATTTGAATAATTGAAAACTTTAAAATACCCTTCCGTGTTCAAAGAAATAGTTACAGCAGGTGAAACCATTAAATTATAAACTCCAGAGTTCAGGGGCAAATCCATCAACTGTGCCCCCTGTAGGCACTTCTCATGCTGCCCCTCTGATTGTCACATGCCCCCCGACCCCTGCTCTGGTACTGTTGGGCATAGGACTTGTTGTCTCTGGAGTTGGCATCCCTCAGACGCTCGGACTGTTTCAGTGGTGGGAATTCCTCTACCTCTAAAAAAAGATTCAGTTGGATCAGTCTCATCCCGTTGTTGTTGTTGGTTTCCCCAACCTTGAGACCTAGGTGTTTCAGGGTAGGAAATGTTTCATCAATATTCTATCCTGTCTCTTTCAGTTTTCTTTAATTTTCTGTTTTTAATATTATTCACCTGTTGTTCAACACTCTTAAGCATGCGAACATATTCAAAACTGTTGGCTGAATGCTGGGGGGTTAGTCGTCAAGAGTAGATCAAGTTCTGTGGCTTCCTGGCTAAGACTTTGAATAATTTTATCATTTCACTTTATTACAAGTTCCATATACTCAAAATCATGCTGATCAAACATATTCAAAAGTTCTTTATGTAGACAAGCGTTACTAACCAAGCCTGTAGGAAAACGTCAAAAGCGGAGTCCTTTTGGTACTATTTTTTTAACTTTAAACATTCTTTAAAATAAAGATTAACAAGTTGCATTTTTTTTTATTTTAAGTATTAAACAATCAGATTTTTCTAAATTATCATTGTAAGTGGTTTCACTTACTCTCCTCTCTGCTGAAAAGCTTAGGTTTGAAGTTAGCCATGCGTTGAGCTGAGGAGCTTCAGCGGTATGCCTGGAGTGCACCATCTGTTGCTTCATGGTTAAAACACTCTCTTGAGTTGTTTCCAAGTACATTCGTGTTTCCACAAAGCAAACCACCAGTGCCTTCCACTTCATTGTTTTGGTTTGCTTCTCTGTTAGAACCAGACATCTGAACCACTTCCCTGTTCACTATTGTCACTTCCTGTTGATGCGTGAGTGTGTATTGTCTCTCAATGCATTCCAAATGCTGGGACAAATCTTGCATAAGTAAAGTCAAGTCACTAATAGATTTCCTCATATCTTGGGAAAATCTTGTGAACTGCCTACATCAGTGCCAGATGCCATACTCCACAAACGCTGAAAATACACCAGAAACACAAACTGCAAGAAAACAAGAAATCTGGCAGGCACATGTGAACCACAAAACAGTTGCAAATGAATCCAAGGCAGGAGAAGCTGTAGTCACTTTTTATTTGCAGGAAAACACAAAATCAGCGACACATTTTATATATTCTTCTTTTTAAGTTAGAAAGTTACTAGAATAACAGGTTTTGCATTAGCTTGCATTTTCTGAAGGCTATAATGTCTGCATCTCAAATGTTTATCATTATTTAGTGACACTAGTTTTAAATGATTTGAGAAAAAAAACAACAAATTTTATGAGGAACAGTTCAAAAATATGAGGCAAAAATCTGCACATTCTGGAAAACCTGGACAGTTGAGAGATATGCTTAAAAGATCCTTGCATCTGGTCTAGATTATGCCAAGAGTTGAGGCAGTGCTTGGCAGCAGGAAATCTTGGAAGAGATGAGCTGTAAGTGTATCTAAACAGAGAATGTTCATGCGGATATCACGACAGTAGCAAGATGACATCACAAGAGTAGCATGATGATATCATGAGAACAGTACGATGATATCATGAAAGTAGCAAGATGATATCATGAGAGTAGCAAGATGACATCACAAGAGTAGTATGATGATATCACAAGAGTAGTATGATGATATCACAAGAGTAGAAAGATGACATCACAAGAGTAGTATGATATCACAAGAGTAGTAAGATGATATCATGAGTAGAAAGATGACATCATAAGAGTATTATGATGATATGAGAACAGCAAGATGATATCACGAGAATAGTAAGATGATATCACGAGAGCAGCTAGATGTGCAGATTGCAGCCATCAGTCCATGTTATTAGTCTGTGAGACATGTGACATAGCTGGACTCACTTAAAGGATTATCAAGATCTTTAAACACTGGAGTTTGGATGTGGGGGCTAGCTTGTGGCTTTCAGGTATATGTTAATAGGAATATAAAATCTTTTCAAAACACCCAGCTGGATTAGGTTCCTCATAAGCATAACTTTTTAAGCATCATCACATGTGGATTTATTTTTGCCACCAAACTTGGTGTTATAATGGGAATCATGAGCTATTATTTTATGTAACAGGATTGACAGACAGGAAGAATAGCCATAAACATTCCTTGTTTTTACTGGAAAAAGCTTAATTCAGTGTAAAAGAATAAAAGAAATACTAGTTATAAAGGAGAAAGCATTTGGGCATCTGCCTCGGACAAGAGGACAAGACCTAATTAATAGGATCCGTTAACGCTGCATTTGGTATGTTTCAGGGTCTGTTAACACTGCATTTGGTATGTTTCAGGGTCCTTGCATTTGGTATGTTTCAGGGTCCTTTAATGCTGCATTTGGTATGTTTTTGGGTCCTTTAATGCTGCATTTAGTATGATTCAGGGGCCTTTAACGCTGCATTTGGTATGATTCAGGGGCCTTTAATGCTGCATTTGGTATGTTTCAGGGTCCTTTAACACTGCATTTGGTATGTTTCAGGGTCCTTTAACGCTGCATTTGGTATGTTTCAGGGTCCTTTAATGCTGCATTTGGTATGTTTCAGGGTCCTTTAACGCTGCATTTGGTATGTTTCAGGGCCCTTTAACACTGCATTTGGTATGTTTCAGGGTCCTTTAATGCTGCATTTGGTATGTTTCAGGGCCCTTTAACACTGCATTTGGTATGTTTCAGGGTCCTTTAACACTGCATTTGGTATGTTTCAGGGTGCTTTAACGCTGCATTTGGTATGTTTCAGGGTCCTTTTGTCAGGATTGACAGACAGGAAGAATAGCCATAAACATTCCTTGTTTTTACTGGAAAAAGCTTCATTCGGTGTAAAAGAACAAAAGAAATACTAGTTATAAAGGAGAAAGCATTTGGGCATCTGCCTCGGACAAGAGGACAAGACCTAATTAATAGGATCCGTTAACACTGCATTTGGTATGTTTCAGGGTCTGTTAACGCTGCATTTGGTATGTTTCAGGGTCCTTGCATTTGGTATGTTTCAGGGTCCTTTAATGCTGCATTTGGTATGTTTCAGGGTCCTTTAACGCTGCATTTGGTATGTTTCAGGGTCCTTTAACGCTGCATTTGGTATGTTTCAGGGTCCTTTAACGCTGCATTTGGTATGTTTCAGGGTCCTTTAACGCTGCATTTGGTATGTTTCAGGGTCCTTTAACTCTGCATTTGGTATGTTTCAGGGCCCTTTAACGGTGCATTTGGTATGTTTCAGGGTCCTTTAACGCTGCATTTGGTATGTATCAGGGTCCTTTAACGCTGCATTTGGTATGTTTCAGGGTCCTTTAACGCTGCATTTGGTATGTTTCAGGGTCCTTTAACGCTGCATTTGGTATGTTTCAGGGTCCTTTAACTCTGCATTTGGTATGTTTCAGGGTCCTTTAACGCTGCATTTGGTATGTTTCAGGGGGTTGCTATTTCTCTGGACGGTATTGCACTTCCATGTTAAAAGGTCTACATTGGCTGTTTCTTGTTTTTCCCTCTTGCACCAGTATCAATGTGGGGAGAAGTTGAGAATATGGGCACATATGTTTTGGGGGTATAGAAAATGCAGATTTTTTTCAGATATTCAGAAGAGGATGCATTTCCTCTGGTCAGATCTTTTGTACTAAGAAGAGAATCGGCTTTTGCAGACATCAGGATAACTCAGGATGTTCAAAACAGAAGAGGAAGATGTCCTGGTTTTATTATGGGTGGAGCTGAAATGCATTTCTTGAAGATGGACGTATCCTGATCCCACCTTTGATGTACCACTTGAAGGACAGATCAAGCAAGGGGCTGGGGAAGGGTCTACCTATAGTCGAATTACGTGGTGGAAGGTTAAGACAGGGCTGCATCTGTTCTACTCTGCTGCAGAGTTATGTTGGAGAAGAAAGATACAATCTGAAGGGAAGGAGGACATTTTGTGCAATTTTGGGGATGGCGTGTCCAGCATTTTTATGTTTTGTGTGTGTGTGTGTGTGTGTGTGTGTGTGTGTGTGTGTGTGTGTGTGTGTGTGTGTGTGTGTGTGTGTGTGTGTGTGTGTGTGTGTGACGCGTATGTGCATACTTGTGCATGTGTGTGTATGTGTGTGTGCATGTTTATGAGTTTGGCTTGTGTGTGTGTGTGTGTGTGTGTGTGTGTGTGTGTGTGTGTGTGTGTGTGTGTGTGTGTGTGTGTGTATACTTGTGTGCATGTGCATGTGTGGGTGGGTGGGTGCATGTGCATGAAGTTATGGGAAAGAGTAGTGGAAGCTAGATTAAGAAGGGAGGTGATGATTAGTGATCAGCAGTATGATTTCATGCCAGGAAAGAGCACTACAGATGCAATGTTTGCTCTGAGAGTGTTGATGGAGAAATACAGAGAAGGTCAGAAGGAGTTGCATTGTGTCTTTGTAGATTTAGAGAAAGCATATGACAGGGTGCCTAGAGAGGAGTTGTGGTATTGTATGAGGAAGTCGGGAGTGTCAGAGAAGTATGTAAGAGTGTTACAGGATATATACGAGGGTAGTGTGACAGCAGTGAGGTCTGCGGTGGGAGTGATGGATGCATTTAAGGTGGAGGTGGGATTACATCAAGGATCAGCTCTGAGCTCTTTCTTATTTGCAATGGTGATGGGCAGGTTGACAGATGAGATCAGACAGGAGTCCTCGTGGATTATGATGTTTGCAGATGACATTGTGATCTGTAGTGAGAGTAGGGAACAGGTGGAGGAGACCTTGGAGAGATGGAGATATGCTCTTGAGAGAAGAGGAATGAAGGTCAGTAGGACTACGAGCATATATGTGTGTAAATGAGATGGAGGACAGAGGAATGGTGAGGATGCAGGGAGTAGAGGTGGCAAAGGCAGAGTGCAGAGTGGTGCTAGCAGCAGAGAAACGAAAAGTGACTGCTTTCAAGATATAAGTATATTTTTTCTGTTACTACCTGTGCAACCGTCCTTTCTCGCCGAAAAGTGAGTTTACACTGCTGATTTAACTGTTATAAGCTTGTTTTTGTGTTTTTTATTACCTGCACTTAGTTTAAAAGTTTGTTTGTTGTATTTAACTGTTGAGGCTGCTCACTCAAGTGCGCTAGCCTGTGCATTGAATATACTGTAATTCTCCTGTTTTTCTGAAAAAAAAAATATATCCTTGTTTCCCACCTTTCCAAAACTAGAATAGTCCCTTATACAGTCTTTCCTGTATTCTGGACTTTTGGATAGTTCCTGTGTTGCCCATTTCCTTACTTGGATAGAGGGAAGTTTCTTTGCTCACCAGTGGGAGTGGGGAGCCTTGCGCAGCCTATCTGTCCCTGAAGGAGTGACCTCAGCACAAGAATCTTGTAGTAATTGGCCGTTTTGAGCCATTTCTAGCTCTTTGAAGTTCCCTGCATAAAAACCTGCTTTGGTGCATTTTTTTCACTTATCCTACTCAGCAACAGCTCCTCATGGTCCTGCAGAGTGGTGCTAGCAGCAGAGAAATGAAAAGAGTGACTGCTTTCAAGATATAAGTATATTTTTTCTGTTACTACCTGTGCGACCATCCTTTCTTGCCGAAAAGCGAGTTTACACTGCTGATTTAACTGCTATAAGCTTGTTTTTGTGGTTTGTATTACCTGCACTTAGTTTAAAAGTTTGTTTGTTGTATTTAACTGTTGAGGTTGCTCACTCAAGTGCGCTAGCCTGTGCATTGAATATACTGTAATTCTCCTGTTGTTTTCCTGAAAAAACAAAAAAAACAAACAAACAAAAAAATCCTTGTTTCCCGCCTTTCCTAAACTGGAATAGTCCCTTATACAGGCTTTACTGTATTCTGGACTTTTGGATAGTTCCTGTGTTGCCCATTTCCTTACTTGGATAGAAGGAAGTTTCTTTGCTCACCAGTGGGAGTGGGGAGCTTTGAGCAGCCTATCTGTCCCTGAAGGAGTGACCTCAGCACAAGAATCTTGTAGTAATTGGCCGTTTTGAGCCATTTCTAGCTCTTTGAAATTCCCTGCATAAAAACCCACTTTAGCGCGGCTTTGCACGATTGTGCGCATAGCGCAGCGCCGCTTAATTGGGTTTAAACTATTCCCGGCTCCACAAAGTCTGCTCTTCACTTTTTCCCTTAGATCTGCTCTATCTCTCAAATTAAACACCCTATTCTCAATCTAAGACCCTGCACTTGCCCAAATAAGCAATCCTACAATCTTGCACTAATAAACTAAAAGCACTACATCCTCATATACTCTCCACAATTACCTTGTCCCCTATTGGTCCTTTGTAATTAAGTGATAAAAGAGTTCCCTTTACTACTCTAGCATGTCCAAAGGTCAGTTAATGGTTTCCTCTCCAGTCCAGCTGGTGAATCTGGGAATCTTGAGGCAATGTTACAACTGCCTCATGTACACAGACAACCCTCTCCTCCTCCAAACAGGTTCAAACATATGTGAGAGATGCAACCATATAGCCACACTGGAGGCTGAGCTCTCTCACCTCAGAACTGGTGTAACCAGTCAGGAGGAGAAGGTAACCTCACACAACACTAATCCAGCTTCGCATAGTCCTACCACAACAGCAAACCAAACACATAAACACACAAAAACATACTCGGAGGCTCTAAATAAAAATCTACCTAAGCAGCAGAAACCTCCAAAGCAGACATCCAAGCAAACGCTACCCCACAGCAAAACATGTGCAACACATAGCTCACAAAGTCAGTGTGCCAAACAGTCACAGCCCTTAAGGCTGAATAACACACCTGATACACTTGTAATAGGTGATTCTATAATCAGACACACTGACCTCCCGCTCACCAGGCTGAACAAGGAGAAGGTCACAGTGAGCTGCCTGTCAGGCGCTAGGATCCTCCACATAATGCAAGCACTCAGGTCACTCCAAAGCAAGTACAAATATGACTCTGTCATAGTACATGCTGGTGTGAATGACCTGAGACGTACCTCCCTCGACTACATGAAAAGAGACATAGAGGAGCTCTCCGATCATGTAGCCCAGGCCGGTATGACCCTGACCTTGAGCAGCATCTTACCCTCACCTAGAATGATGCCACAGTATAAAGACAAAATGATTGATTTTAACAATTGGCTAAAATTTTCGTGTCATTCAAAGGGGATCCAATGCCTGTCAGCCTGGGAAGACATGCTCGACAAGCCACGTTAGGGACGGCTTGCACCTGTCACCCCTGGGCTTTCGGATACTGGCAAAGGCTCTTGCCACCGCCATAGTGCCTTTTTTAGGCAAGGCTCAAAAGACAAACCCACCTCCATAGAAAACACAAAGAACAAGAAACTAAGGGTAATGCTGCTAAATGCCAGAAGTCTAAACCTCAAAATGCAGGCACTCGAAGCTCTCCCCAGTATGGAGAACATCGATATCTGTGCAGTCACAGAAACCTGGTTCAAGGCTCCAGAGAGCACCCCAGCACTACCAGGTTATACCTCATATCATGCTTTTTGAACCCAAAATTTGGACCGAACCACAAAAGGAGGGGGAGTATCCATATTTATCAAGGATACCCACACCTCCAGGTTAGTGGCGTTGCACAAAGCATCAGAAACCATCCATGTGTAACTAACAGTGGGCAAAACTGCCTTTCAGTTTATAGCATGCTACAGACCACCGTCTCAAAATCAGGAATCCCACTCGGCTTTCCTGAAAACATTGGAGAACATGAAGATCTCTCCAAACACCATTATATTGGGTGACTTCAACTACCCAAACATAGACTGAGAGCATTACTCAAGCCCCAACACCCTAGCCCAAAGGTTCCTGGAATTTATAATCTCAAATGCCATGGAACAACTAGTCACAACTCCCACAAGAGGGGAAAACATACTTGACCTGATCATCACCAACATGGGGACCCTATGTTCCACACCAGAAGTATACCCCTCATTGATAAGATCAGACCATAAATTAATTTCACTGGATATCCAAAACCCGACTCCACCCCCAGCCCAGAAAACCACAGTGAAAAACTTCTCAAAAGCGAATTTCACACTTCTCAAAACCGAGGTGGAATCCTTCAAGGCCCCCGGGCCAGTGGAAACTACGGCCCAAACTACAGAATCCTATATAAACACATTCTATGGACACCTCCAGGAATGCATGGATCATGCTATCCCAAACAAAACCAAGACCCAATCGTTCAAAGGCAGGCGTCCAGTCTGGTGGACCCCAGCCATAAATAAGTTGTACAACAGAAGGAGGAAGCTGCCACATGATAGAGCAAAATCCCTAAAAGGGAAGGCATCTCTGATCAGTACTAGCAAAAAAATTACGATCCCTCATAAAATCCTCCAAGGCCAGCTTTGACAGAAAAATTGCACAGGACACTAAAGACAATCACAAGGCTTTCTTTAGCTATGTTAGGAACCTTGGATGCAACTCCCAGATATGCTCAGAGTTGATTCTAAATGACAAAAAATACACTGAACCCACAGACATTGCCAACATCCTGGCAGACAGGTTCAGTGCAAACATCTCCCCCCCTTCCCACCCAAAAGAGCAATTATCTATCCCAGCAGAGTGCAGCCACCCTAACATCTCAGATGCTCAGGTGAAAGCTGCCTTCTCCAAAGCAAAAAACACTGCTTCAATGGGACCAGATGGTGTCCCGGGTTGCGTCCTACATGAACTCCAAGAAGAACTAAACCCTCATGTAAAACTGCTGTACAATCTCAGCCTCACTACAGGATATGTACCCAAAGAACGGCGTACAGCAACAGTGGTCCCACTCCACAAAGGTGGTGCCTCAATGGACCCTGATAACTATCGCCCTATAAGCCTAACTAGCCTTGTCTGCAAGGCCATGGAGAGGATCATCATGGAACTCATAAACAAAGACAATGGGGACCTACAGACACTAGATCCTACCCAATTCGGCTTTGTCAAGGGCAGATCCTGCCTCTTGAGCCTGGTCGACTTTTTCGAAACAGTCACCAAGGCCATAGATGAAGGGAAGGTGGTCCACACAGCCTATCTGGACCTCGCAAAGGCATTTGACACAATACCCCACTCGGGCATCATAGATAAGCTATCCAGCTTAAATATAAACCCATATGTCACAAGATGGGTTGCTAACTGGCTGAAAGACAGAACCCACAGAGTCAGAATTGCCGGAGCCATGTCAGATTCGAAACTGATTACAAGTGGTGTCCCACAAGGCTCTGTCCTGGGACCTCTCTTGTTCGGCATATACTTCTCTGAGGTACAGCCCAACACGGGAGGACTATGGCTGACCAAGTTCACAGATGACTGCAAACTGGGTGCCATAATTGACTCTCCAGCTGACACGAACACCCTCCAAAAAGGTCTCACAGAGACGGATAACTGGTGCCAGAGCCATGGCATAAAGCTAAATGCCAAAAAGTGTATAGTCATACTCTTTGGCAAAAACAAAGTGCCCACAAATTACCACATAGGTGGTAACCCATTAAGTACGGAAGAAGTAATTAGGGACCTGGGGACCCAAGTTGATAGCAATCTCTCCTTTGACAACCACATTGCCAAAGTGGCTAGAAAGACCTTCTACATAGCCCACCTCATCACGAAAGGATTCACATCTAGATCAAGTGAGGTAATAGTGCCCCTTTATTCATCCCCCATCAGGCCCATCATAGAATACAATGCCCCTTTTGGGATGTACCTTACCCGACACTTGCAGCAACTAGAAAGACCCCAAAAGTACCTCTCAAAGAGGATCAAGGGACTCAAACAGATCCCATATGCTGCCCGGTTAAAAAAACTCCAGCTCTACTCAGTTGCATACCGCCTACTTCGAGGCGATCTATGCCTGACATACAAAGCTACGTCAAACCCAGAATTAATGGACATGCTGCACCTCAGAAAATCTAAATCCCTTAGAACCATGCGCTTGAGGGACTTAAACCTCAGCACAGAAATAAATAGAACATGCTGGAGGGACAGATTCATAACCCAGAGGCTCCCTTCACTCTGGAATAGAATCCCAGTCCATGTTAGGCAGAGAACCTCACTGACTCTCTTCAAGAGGAATCTTGATGAGTGGATGGGAGATCATAGGTTTACCCCGGGGATTACTTCTGTGTCACTACTAGACAGAGGTACAGTAAACTAACCTTAAAAAGGACACAGCAAACTCAAATCAAAGGGTGGCGAAAGCCAAACACACTCGGGCTAGGCTTATAAATGCCCCAGGGCAGATAGCCTAGCATGAACCTATGAACCTATGAGTTTAAATACTTGGGATCAATAGTTCAGAGTAATGGTGAGTGTGGAAGAGAAGTGAAGAAGAGAGTACAGGCAGGATGGAGTGGGTGGAGAAGAGTGTCAGGAGTGATTTATGACAGACTAGTACCAGTAAGAGTGAAAGGGAAGGTCTACAAGAGGGTAGTGAGACCAGCTATGTTATATGGGTTGGAGACAGTGGCATTGACAAAAAGGCAGGAGTCAGAGCTGGACATGGCAGAGTTAAAGATATTAAGATTTGCACTGGGTGTGACAAGGGTGGACAGGATTAGGAATAAATATATTAGAGGTTCAGCCCAGGTTGGAAGGTTTGGAGACAAAGCCTGAGAGGCAAGATTACATTAGTTTGGACATGTGCTGAGGAGGGATGCAGAGTATATTGGGAAAAAGATGCTAAGGATGAAGCTGCCAGGTAACAGGAAAAGAGGAAGACCTAAGATAAGGTTTATGGATGTGGTGAGAGAGGACGTGCAGGTGGTTGGTGTGACAGAGCAAGATGCAGAGGGCAGGAAGAAATGGAAACGGATGAGCTGCTGTGGCGACCCCTAACAGGAGCAGCCGAAAGAAGAAGATGTAGTTTGTGAGGTATAAAGAGAGGTGTGTTAGTGATGGATCAATTTAGTCAATTTTTGAGACTCTGAATAGTAGTGGGGAATGGCTCACAGTTTTGAAGACATATTTAAGGTGGATGAAGACGGCCTTCATCATTTCCCCCTTTCCATTGTGTCATATTTGTCTAGTAACCATACATATCGATGGAGGACAGCTGTAGACTGACCTAAAGTCTTGCTAGCTTTTGGTTAGAAGGTCAGATTTAAAGACATGGTCAATAGTTGTTAATATAGCAACTGTGGTAAGATGAAGTGCAATATTACCCTTATACTGAATGTTTAAATATAATAATTAAATACATAAACAAAATTAATAAAATCTGTGGAAATATGATCGTGTATAAATAGTCCATTAAGTCATATTTAGAGAAAAAGAGAGATCAGAAATCTGAATGCTGTTCACTCACACATTGACATGCTATGAAAAAAGCTGTAGAAAATACTAAGCGCAAATTGCCACTGCTTTGCTCTTTAAAACAGAAATTGTTTGATAAAAAATGAAGGGCCATCTTTGGAAATGAATGTTAGATTTTGAGGTAATATAGGTGTTCTGGCCACTAAGATCACACAGCTGATACAAAATTTATTAGTGCATGTTTCACTAACCACGTATCTCAGATGTTCCGAAGAACCCAGTGTCAGAGAGAAGTACTAGCAGTAAATATATTTTAGTGGAAAGTTCTTCCAGCAGGTGAATATTGATTTTACTTCCATAGTCAGATTTTCATTAATCATGGTTCGAGAAAACTGCACTCAATTAAATATCTGTCTGACAAGTGAAGTTAGAAGGATGAAGTTTATAACTCAGTGGGCAGGAAACATTTTTTACGAGAATATTTTTTTTTTCATAGCCAGATAGTGAAATGGCCAAACGCCAGTTTTAACTGACAACCTGAGCCAAAGAGAAATAAACATACATAGGTTCTTAGAGTCATAGGTGGTAACTAGGCTGTCAGTAAAAGAGCCATTTTAAGCCTAGCTAAGCTTTCTCCTAGTTTACCAAAGTATTGCTGACATGTGCCAATACCCTAAGGAATTTTAAGTTTACAATATAAAACAGGGGTGAATTTCTGAGTGCCCTTCAACTGGTCTAAATTATGTTTGAAAAGGATTAGGAATGAGCTTTGCTTCAAGTGGATGGGAAGTCTGTTCCAGAGAAGTGGTCATTTTTGAGACACATACCTGTCCCGCTGACATGTCCTGTTTATGTCACTGACGAGGTTTAGGTCCTTAGATGTGTTATATCTGATGCTATTTGTTTTGCAGATATGCAACAGACACATCAGTGTGGGACTGGAGGATGCCTTGTAGGCCAGATACAGGTCACCGTGCAGCAGTCTGTGTGCAATCAAGTACAGGCATAGGGCATTGAGACAGTCTACATATGACTTGTTTACTGCCCATATGAGACAGTCTACATATGACTTGTTTACTCCCCATATGAGACAGTCTACATATGACTTATTTACTCCCCATATGAGACAGTCTACATATGACTTGTTTACTCCCCATAATTGAGACAGTCTACATATGACTTGTTTACTCCCCATATGAGACAGTCTACTTATGACTTGTTTACTCCCATTATGAGACAGTCTACATATGACTTGTTTACTCCCCATATGAGACAGTCTACATATGACTTGTTTACTCCCCATATGAGACAGTCTACATATGACTTGTTTACTCCCCATATGAGACAGTCTACATATGACTTGTTCACTCCCCATATGAGACAGTCTACATATGACTTGTTTACTCCCCATATGAGACAGTCTACATATGACTTGTTTACTCCCCATAATTGAGACAGTCTACATATGACTTGTTTACTCCCCATATGAGACAGTCTACATATGACTTGTTTACTCCCCATATGAGACAGTCTACATATGACTTGTTTACTCCCCATATGAGACAGTCTACATATGACTTGTTTACTCCCCATAATTGAGACAGTCTACATATGACTTGTTTACTCCCCATATGAGACAGTCTACATATGACTTGTTTACTCCCCATAATTGAGACAGTCTACATATGACTTGTTCACTCCCCATATGAGACAGTCTACATATGACTTGTTTACTCCCCATATGAGACAGTCTACATATGACTTGTTTACTCCCCATATGAGACAGTCTACATATGACTTGTTTACTCCCCATATGAGACAGTCTACATATGACTTGTTCACTCCCATATGAGACAGTCTACATATGACTTGTTTACTCCCCATATGAGACAGTCTACATATGACTTGTTTACTCCCCATAATTGAGACAGTCTACATATGACTTGTTTACTCTCCATAATTGAGACAGTCTACATATGACTTGTTTACTCCCCATATGAGACAGTCTACATATGACTTGTTTACTCCCCATAATTGAGACAGTCTACATATGACTTGTTTACTCCCCATATGAGACAGTCTACATATGACTTGTTTACTCCCCATAATTGAGACAGTCTACATATGACTTGTTTACTCCCCATATGAGACAGTCTACATATGACTTGTTTACTCCCCATATGAGACAGTCTACATATGACTTGTTTACTCCCCATATGAGACAGTCTACATATGACTTGTTTACTCCCCATATGAGACAGTCTACATATGACTTGTTTACTCCCCATAATTGAGACAGTCTACATATGACTTGTTTACTCCCCATATGAGACAGTCTACATATGACTTGTTTACTCCCCATATGAGACAGTCTACATATGACTTGTTTACTCCCCATATTCTTTTTGTGAGAAACCTCTGTGGTCTCTCAAGCTTTTGCACTTGCCTTAACAATAGTGCATTGTTCTCAATGTTTGGTCTAATGAGAGTCGAATACAATAGAACAGTGACATCTTTGGACCTGGATGCCATGCCCTTACTTTTAAATTTTGCAACGTAGAATGATTTTCTTACCACAGTGGACACATGGTAGTCATAGGTCAGTTTACTATCAAAATGCATTCCAAGATCCCTGACCACTGGGTCAATTTTATGGGTGTATTATCAATGTGGTAATTTCTAGGGGTGGCCATCTTTCCAAGAGGTACTAGTATGCATTTTTTTCAAACTGAGTTTTAGTCCAAGGTACTGACACCAGTCGTTTTTGTCAGGCCCTGTTGAAGGGTATTTGTGTCATTAGGAGATTCATGACTAGTTTTCAGTGGTCTGCAAACTTGGTCAGCCAAGCCCCTTGACATTTGTCTTGACTTTAGAAATTAGAGGCCAAAACGGAGAGGCCCCAGCACTGATCTCTTTGAGACTCCACTAGTGACTAGCCTCTTTGTGGAGGTGGATTCCCCTATCCTAACTGTGTCCTATCAGTGAGCCAACTAGTTATCCATCATGTGACACATGGGTTTATGTATAATTTGGTAAGTTTATCTACAATGCCTGAGTGAGGCATTGTGTCAAATACCTTGGCCAAGTCAAGATAAGCAGTGTACATTGTTTTCCCTCATCCATAGTATTTAGTGACCTTCTTGAAGACATTTACCAGTTAAGTAGACATGACCTGCCTTTGACAAAACTGAACTGAATAGGGTCCAGTGTCTGTAGGTTTCTTATGTCATTGTTTATCAGATCAATGACACTTCTTTCAATGGCCTTGCATATGAGACTTGTCAAACATATGGGTCTATAGTTTCCCAGTTCTGTGGAATCACCCTTGTGTGCCCCCCTTGTGTAGAGGGATAACTATTGCAGTGTTCCATTCTTTGGTACAATGTCTGTCTGGAGGAAATGGTTAAACAGAGATTCTGGTAAGCCTGATAGGTCACGTTTCATACTATTCATGTTTCTGCCCATCAATGGAGTGTTCTTGCCCTTAGAGAGCTCAGAGAAGACCTACTCCATATATAATGTGTTGAGAAATGGTGGTGGTGGGTATTTATTGAGGGGGTAACTGGGGGTGATTGGAGGTAAAATTGGAAATAAATGTATTGGCCAGAAGATTTGCTATATCCCTCTGGCTCTGAATAGGGAAATTCATTCACAATTAGCTTGGTGCATTGTTGAGTGTCATCTTTAAAGCTGTGGACATAACTGAAGAAAGCCTTATGGTTGCCCTTAGCTTGTCAGGCTACTTTTATCTCAAATTTGGCTTTGGTGGATTTGATTATTCCACTGTGTGGCTTGTCCGGATTGATGAGGGAGTTTTTACCTTGCTTATAATACTGTTAAAAATTGTTTATTAGAGTGTTTTAAGTTAACACTTGAAGCTTATAGAAAAAAATGTTTTGTGAGCATAGACGGAAGGCAGATGAAAGTGTGTGTGAATATATTGCTAAGTTAAGTAGTTATTTTCATAGATGACCGAGTGGGTGTCAGGTCACCACTTTTGAAGCCTGGCAGACCTTTTGGTAAGGGAACAAGCCCTTAGCACTTTGCCTGAGGACATGAGACTCTGGTTAGCAGATAGGGAATGTAATACCACAGATGAGTTGGGGGAAAAAGGGAAAACTATACCTAGCAAGCAGAGCATCCCTGCACAGGAAAATGATACCCAATGTTGCACATGGGTGTAAGGAAACCCATGGTGGGCAGCTTAAACTGCCCCAACAGAGTCTGTCGTAGCAGGTGAAGCCACTAGTTCAGGTACATGACCGGGACCAATGGTTAAATGTTTTAAATGCAACCAGTGGGGCCTTGTAGCATATACATATCCATGGAGGCAAGGTAGGGAACAAAAAGTGGGAGAGCCAGTAAGTGGGAATGACAGAATGCCAGCAATTATCTGGAGACAACAAGAATACCAAACTACCACAAGAGGGTATATCCTATCTTAGTAGATGGAAAACAGGCCACTGCTAAGAGAGAGAGAGACACACAGCCTCCAACCTAACCATTGTGAAGCCTGCAGTGGTTAAAGAGGATTAGTACTTGCTTGGGCAGTCTACTCCGGTCAGAGCTTTAGGAGGGACCCCATTCTAAATACCTTTGGCTAGGGGTCACCTTGACTGGGAGGGTGGAAAAAGAAGCAAGCAAGTAGGTGTGTTTGAGGATATCCTTGCAGATGTCCTGATAGGGAATCATTTTGATAATGCAGTACCTTGTGTGCATGCAGTTACAATCATTCAGGCTTGGAGACAAGCATGTGGGTCTGGTAGCCTGGGGGGGACACAGACAGACTGCAGACTTGAATCCAGGACTGGTGAGGTGGTTACTTCAGAGTGGGAACTACCCTCTAGCAGTGAGACTGAAGGTGAGGCACAACTGCTGGTGGGTACTGATGTTCCCTTAGACAGAGTGACTGCAAGGGCAGAGATGAGTAGCACTACCCAGGCTGACAGTGAGGCACTGCTGTCAGGGGATACCTGACTTCCTGTGGAAGGGGAGCTGGGAAGGGTTACAAAGAGAGAGGTGAGAGAGGCTCAACTGTCAGACTCTATATTAGAAGGCCTGAGGGAGGCAGCTAGTGAGGCACCTGATTCTCTCAAAAAGGGGGAAACTGTATACTGGGAAAAAGGGTTACTGTGTAGACAGGGGCGGCTCGTCCTATCGGACTGCCAGTCTGCAGCCCTCCCACATAGAAAAAAAAAAGTAAAAACAGTCCGCGAAACAGAAAATCTATTCAGACTGCCTTTATCAGCAGTCCGAATGCAGAAATACAGGTACCCAGCAACCTGTGCTGTAGGGTACCCAGAAATCTGTGCAGTCAATGACCGCACACAACAGCGGAGCTCCGGACTGCTTCCCTTGCAGTCAGAGCGAATGAGGAGTGAGCGGAGAGCTCTCTCTCTCAACTCTCACGGGGATTTCACTGCGCGGGCGTCATGTAGAGCGATCGGTTCTGTTGGATTATGTGGCTTCCCTGCAGGTCGGTCGTCGCTAGCTTCAGAACGTAGGTGCAGACATAGTTGGGCAGTCGCTGGCTTCAGAAGGTAGGTGCAGACATGGTCGGGTGGCACCAACCCATAAGAAGCCTGACATATTGTAGAGAGATGAAGAATATTTTAAAACCTGTACAGAAACCCAAGGTGGGCTTGGCGTTTTCATTCCCATACTTGTATAAATGTTTGGCAGTGGCTGAATCTTAGGACTGGGTTCTGAAGTACCCAAATAGTGTTTCCCTTTCTAAATGCCTTAGGATTCACCATAATTTCCAAAAAAAGTTAAAACTTGTTCCTATCTAAAAGTTTTTTTTTTTTTAGGGGGGGGGGGGTGTGATTTTGAATTCTGATATGAAAAGAGTGTTTTTGACAAATAGCAAAATGCAGGACATTTTACCTTGCTTTCATGCAGTACTGATAGAGAAACAGTTCTGATCAGGGAGTTCTTAGGGGTTTTGGACATATTTAAGTGATGCTAATAGTAGAGGATGCGATAATTTTCATGCAGAAATTCATTAGTATATCTGGAACATTGAGTATTAGATGAGGCATCCCTCTGGATAAATGTTTTTCCTCTAGTTCTTGTTCTAATCAAGGACAGTCAGTGGTGGATTATATCAGAATTTTGGCAGCCTTTACAAGACTCCCTATCACGTCAAATAGCAATAGATGTGGCCAGTCAGAGTTGGGGAACTCACCTCAAATGCTTGAAATAAACCTGAAGCAGATGCTGCTTGCTGACCATCAACCATGGTCTTCCACATAGCCTTGATATCAGAGTTAAACAAACAATACTGGACAAAACCATTGCAATCTGTTATAAAATAAGAGCAGCACTAACTCTTAGAAGTTAAGCAGTTTGGGCATGGTGTTTTAGGAGCAGGCGCTCTCTGTTTTCTAGACATTAGTAACTGTACACTTTTGAGACATGAAGAATGTTTTGGCAACTCACTGAACAGATCACTTGTGAAAAATCCCAGCTGGAGGGTCAGCCTTCAGGTTCTTCGCCGTTATGGCACTGCTTGTTTGTTTTCGTTTTTTTTTTGGGGGGGGGGCATAGTGTTCCAAGAAAGGACCTATTTACAATAGCACAAAAAGCTTTCTAGGAAAAAAATCAAGATAAGAGCTCAAAAGGCTTTACTCAAGCCTCAGTCAGAATACGTCCTATATACCTCCCATTCCAAAGGTTGTGAAAAAGCCAAGACATTAAAATGCTGATGTGGTTCTTATAGCATTAAATGGCTGAGTTCACACAAATGTTGCTTATTTTATTTATTTGGCAAGTTCCATTACATCAGCAGGAAGGACAAGGGTCATGTCAGGAAGAAGCTTAATACACAACATAAAGGCACCTGAATTCTCTGGAAGAACTGTGTATCATAGAGACACACACATCACTCTAGTTAGCTCATTAGCCTGCATGTATGCATTCATTCATTTATTTTAGTCATTCGTGCCAGGATGGAGAGCTGGTCTAATGACTCTACATTCATAACACAGGCCAAGATGGCAGAAACAGAACCATAACACAAACAGTAGAAGACATAATATTTATGTATATAGGTCTATATTATATGCTTGAAGTTTTAAAACTTTGATGCTCATATGATTGACACCATATGAGCAAAGTTTTAAAACATTGAACATATAATAAAAATAAACAAAAAAAGCCTACCTGAATGCTCTGAGCAGGGGTCAAGCCCCCCTGCACCCCACACCCCTGGTACTTAAATATACCAACTCCGAGATCGCACTACAGTGAAGTAAAGGGAAATATTCCCTTGCGGTGATCTCCATTGAAACATTCAAGCTTTCAAAAGTTCGCTCATATGGTGTCGACCATATGAGACTCAAACTTTTGCAAGTTTGTGCTCCTGATATAGACCCATGTTTATATATCAAGTGGATGCATACCTCTCAACTGTCCAGATTTTCACAAAATGTCCAGATTTTTGCCTCATATTTTTGGTGTGTTTCTCATAAAATTTTGTTTTTCTGACAAATCATTGAGGATTGGAGATAGAAAATGATAGATATTTCAGTTTCAGGTTTCATACCATTCAGAAAATCTATGGTAATGTAAAACCTCTTATTCCATCAACTTTCTAAGTTTGTTAAAGCAATATTTAACAATTTCCCTGTTTTTGGGCCTTTATCCCCCTATTATTTATGACTTTGTCCAGATTTCCTCTTCTAAGAATAAGAGGTTGACAGGTATGAGTGAATGCTGTATATGCATGTCTTATACAAATTATATAATGTGTGCAGATCCCATATAAATTATAGCTACATGTACACAGCACACATATTTACTTGATTTATGAAGGTTCATAACCAAACCCAAAAGAGATAAGCAATAAAGTGCATAGAAGTGCATAGCTGATACACAAAAATAATAATTGCATTGCATTTGCATTACTGCTCTTTAAATAATACAAAGTTAAACACTGTTTAGCAGGCACATTTGTGTTGTTCACTTAGTTGTTCAATAAACTTCTTCTTGAATGGATAACTTCTGATGTCCTGTGGAAGGCAGTTCCATAGGTATGATCTTGGAACAGGATCTTACTGAAACGTAGTCTAGGTTTAACTAGAGTAAAGAGGTATGTAAGCAGGTTCTGCATGATGTTCAGATGCAAGAGAACAATAGTAACTACAGTTTAGCAACTTAAATATTAGAGAGTTAAGGTGGAGGGAGGCTAACACTATGATTTCCTGTCGAATTACCTTGTGCAGTGAAATGCAATGGAATTTTCTAGATTTAGAGATGTATGTTTTCCCAGCAGTAGTTTGCAGGATGTTTGTATTCTGGTCTGAGATTACTGTTATGACCAATAGCCAGTAATCAGTTTTGGGCATTAACATTTGTATATTGATTTCTAACTTCTTGGGGTTAAGAGGTGCATGTATTTATACACCAATTTGATTTGTTGCAGGGCCAGTTGCACCATGTTTGGTATGGAGAGTGAATGTCATTTGTTGAATTAGCACAAGACTTAAGTAGTTTGGTGAATTGTAATGGGATGTGGTGTGTCTTGAGGGTAATTTATAACAATGCTAAGATGTCTAGATAGTCTTTGAATGGTACAAACAACATTACTGAAGAAGCAGTATAATAATGAGTAGGACTTCAAGTTTTGTTAGCTCTAGATGTGTCTGACGTATTTTTGAAAATGATTTTCTATGTCTGTAAGTGCGGTGTTGCAGCATTATATTATGGTATAATCAGTACAGAGTGTATAGCTGAGAGACTGTAGAGGAGGTCATTTATAAAAATGGAGGACAGCAAGGGTTCTGGATTGCTTATAGAAGCTGTACCATTTCAGACACTGTTTCCTTGCATCCGTGAAGGTTCTGTCTGATATGTAGGCTAATAACCAATTTAATGCATAGTCACTAACAATGTAATTTTGTATTTAGCAGGAGGGATGGAACAACTCTTTCAAAGGCACACACATCCACTTCTTCATTGTTTCTTCACATATACAATTACAGTCGACTATCATGCACTTAACACATGAGCGGTCGAGTCCACCAGTGCGAGTCCCACATTGCAAACGTTGTAATGTTGAAAAACAATATTACTAACTTTTTGCAGCTTTGTTGACATTTGGGAGTGGGAATTTGTCCTTTCCATGCTGTTGTGCGACTTCATTGTTGGTATATATAAATTCAAAGGGATGTATGGTGTGCAGGGGGGACTTGCCCCTATGAATAATATATATATTTTTTGAGGTTTGATTTGTTCAGATTGAATTTCTTTTTCAGCTGGAATACTTATTTGACTTGCTTACTGCTCTCCTATTGCTGATCTCTGTCTGAAACTTGGTGGCTTGTGATTTTTCCACCCCTATGTTTCATGTTCAAGGGGCCTATGATTTTGAAAACAGCCCAGAATTAATCTTTATCTGCCACTGGCAAAATGTGTTTTCTTTGAATGTGGGTTTCAGTGCTGTTTCAATGCATGTGAGTTTCAAGGGCAGAGAACTTTTAATGATAAGTCTATTTTCATTGTGAGACTGCATTGCTTTGTTTAACAGATATCTATTAGGGTTTGTGCTGTAAAATGCAAAATAAAACTTTCAAATGAAATCTAAATCATCGCAGAAGTAAAGCAGTATGCACATTACAGTGTTTATGGTAACTGGGGCAAAATAACCAAGGAATGGGGCACTGGAATGGCTGCAGGGGGGGAGGCTCCATTCGACCATGATTTTGTGAGGGGGGTAGCAAACTCAGACAGCCCTGGTTGAACTATACCTCTCAGTTGTCCATATGTTTGCAGAATGAAAAGATATTTGCTTCTTATTTTTGTTTTTTTCCTCATAAAATTTGTGGTTTTCTAGCAAATCATTTAGGAATTAAGTCACTAAATGACAGACATTGAGTTTCAGAAGTCATAACCTTCAGAAAAATGCATGCTAATGCAAGACCTAACTGTCTTAAGTTTATACAAGAGCAATTTTTAGTAGTGTTTGTATGTTCCCCCAATATATTTGGCCTTGTCCTGATTTCCTGCATTAAGAGGTTGAGAGGTATGTGCAAATCGCTTTGCAGAATTAGGAATATCCAAACCTCTCCATTGTCCCCAATTTTGGCTCAAAATGTTGCTCTCCCCTAATAATCCCTCCTCAAAATGGCAATTTTGGAAGACAATGTGGAGGATTTACAATTATATATAACTGTAATGATCAGAGTTATAGATTATTTTTATTTCAGAAATGCATGTAGATGCTCTTATTTTGTTAGCTGCTCAAGTTAACAGTACTGATATTAAAAAGGTGTCCCTTTTTTGACAGGTTCCCAGCTGTATTGTGTGGCAACTTTATATTTTTGCATCACAGTTTGGTCTGTTTTTCATAAAATTGTGGTTTTCTGGCAAATTAGTGGCAAGTCATTAAAGACTGAAGTTAGAAAATAATGGCAGAAATTTGAGTTTCAGATTTCATACCCTTCAGAAAATTCGTACTAATGCAAGACCTACTACTTTCTACGTTTATAAGAGCAATATTTAAAAATTGTCCTTATTTTTGGGCCTGTGTCCTACTTCTAGTTCTATGTATGGCTTTGTCCAGATTTCTTGCTCGGAAGTTGAGAGGTATGAGTGTCAGACCCATCACTGTCAGCCAGAGACATTTCAAATTTTGACATACCTGTTGCACCCCACTCCCCATTGTAGTGGCTCTGGATGTGTCCAAGGAAGGCAAGGAGCAGTTATGCAGTGTAAGTGTGCAGACTATTCCCACATCCAAGGCAGACCACAAGTATGACCATGGCTTTTCATCTGTCCTTGATTTTGCAGAATGTTCTGTTTTTCTGTCATATTTTTATACTGTTGATTTATGCTTCTTATTATTCAGGAAATGCATGCTGTCACAGTGCCCTGTTGCCCTGTTTAAGTAGCAATGATTTAATGACCATCAGGTAAGCTTGTCCGAGATTGTAAGATGCAAGTATGCTTTAATAAGCATACTGTTAAAGAATTACCAGCATTGAAAGCCTTTTCGTTGTTGCCATGCCGGGAATATTTACATAACTAGATAATGTATAAGCCTTGGGTATTGAAATGCATATGACAGTATTTGTAATAAAAGGACAGGATTACAGTGTTTTCAGAAGCCCATTACATTTGTTGGAGACTTGCAGTCATCTTTTGTTGGAGACTTGCAGTCATCTTTGCAGGTTTACCCGTAAACTAAACAGAATGCCAATCTATCATGTGTGGTCCATAACTTGTGCAGGAATCCTTTAAGCAATTTATCTTGAGCTTGTTTCTTGTTTGCTGTTCATTTTTTACTTTGATCATGTCTTCCTCATGAAACAAGTAGATAGTTATGTCAGGCAGCAGGTCTTTTGTGGACAAGAAATATTTTTACAAGCGGGGGTATCACAGAGATTGCTACTTTCAGCATGTTACTTGGTAATTTTATAAAGCTGAATATAAATTATAATTAGAACTGAAGTGCAAGGAGTAGTGGTTTGAGCTGAGTGCTACTTGTTTTTTTATACTTGATTTTGACTGGCATTCCAGTAATGTATTTAAAAAGTAATTTATTTTTTCATGCCTCACAACCTGTTTCCTTCTGGATATTAAGTAAGTTGTCACGTAGCCAATGCATTGAAATATATTTTTCTTCTACACTTCATTTTGTTTTGATTGGACTCTCGTAATGACTGTTTGGCACCCAGGGCAGCGTATTTAATTAAAGTTCCAGTTGTTGTGGTTTTAAGCATAGCTCCACCTCTTTCTAGTTGGCCACACCCCTTCCCATTGGCCCCACCCATTCAGCTGTCTCCTGCAGCCCTCCTTTAACTTGAAGTCACCAGCTGCCACTGTGTGTAGAGAGAAGACCCCTGAGGGAGGGCTATTGGTTGAGAGAATACAGCAGTTGGTAGTGCTCAAAGCCAACCATCTAACACATCCCATGGCTTTCCCTTTGCAGCTCATATGGGCATAAAGCATACCAAGAGACATATTATGCAGATCTGTTATTGGCCTGAGATTTCCAGGGATGTAACAGGGTACTGTAGGACCTGTGAGCAGTACCAAAAGGTAGGCAAGGCAGGAGACAAGGTGAAAGCTACTTTGATGCCTTTGCCTGTGATTGAGAAGCAATTTCAGACAGTATCTCTGGATATTGTGGGGCATCTGAATACCCCAAGTTCCACAGGGAAGAAGTATATCCTAGTGGTAGTAGATTATACTACCAGATACTGTCCTCCATCAAGGCAGAAAATGTGGCAAATGCTTTGTTAGAGATTTTCATCAGGGTAGGTTTCCCAAAATAAATAAGGACTGACATAGGTGCCAATTCCATGTCAGACCTGCTGGCTTGTTTGTGGAAACACTGTATGGTGAAGCACCTAAAGACCAACCCCTACCACTCCCAGACTAATGGTCTGGTGGAGAGGTTAAACTCTACACTAAAGACCATGCTACGGGTATGTGCAGACCAGTTTAAGAGGGTGCAGGACAAATATCTGCCCCATCTGTTGCTTGCTTACAGAGAGGTGCCCCATGAATCCACAGGTTTTTCACCCTTTTTGTTGCTCTATGGGCATATGGTGAGGGGACCTCTAGATTTGATTTGTGATGAGTGAGAGGGTGAATGTGAATCCCACTAGGAGTCTGTTGTGTCATATGTCCTAAACCTCAGGACAAGGCCCAGGGAACTCATGGGCTTGGCCCAGGAGAACCTGGCAGAAGCCCAACAGCAGAAAAAGGTCTGGTATGACACGAATGCTCGCACTACAGAGTATGCTGTGGGCCAGCAGGTTATGGTTCTCATTCCTGTCAAACACAACAAGCTGCAGGCAGCTTCGGAGTGATGCTTCAAAGTGGTAAGGAAGGTCAGTGCTGTTAGCTACATGGTAAAACTGCAAGGCAGGATGCAAGGGCACAAACTGTATGATGTCAACACCATGAAACCTTACCATGATAGGGGGGCCCTGGTGCTAAGTATTTGCAGTAGAAGGCAGGAGGTGTCTGAGAGGGATCTACAGCCACAGGGAGCCAGTCAGGAAAATCCCAAATTACTATGGTGGGCCAAGGGTTGTAGGCATATGATTGGGCAGTGCGGCACTGTACTGGGGTCAGCAATGCCAAGGCAGCTGGAATCTCAAGACAGGGAATGGGGTAAGTTATCCCCTGATAGTCAACCCTCTCAAGCATCATTTCTCAAGAGTCACTTGAAAAACTAGCTTGAGTCTTCGAGGAGGAAAGAAGTGTGACAAAGGGAGATACTGCCAGCACACCTCTCTGGAATTTTGTAAATGGTTATGCGTCATTTGTGAATGTCAACATGCTTCATGTAAGATGCTTGCATTACAAATGTATTAGAATTGTATGTCATGTATATATCAAACTAGGTCTGTACAGACATGTGTGTTGAAAAGATTATTATTATTATTATAAAGTACTGAGCTTAAAGATGTATCCACAGTGTACCCTGCTGAAAGAGGACAGAAATATACATGCACTATTGTAACTGTTTAAATGTATATATTTTAATAGTGGAAACTGGAACACAGGAGGTTAACTTCAGTCCAGCAAGGCTTCAGAAAAATAACTAAAATTAAATTACTTTATGGCAGCTACAGACACAGTGTCTGTCCTGAGAAGCTTTCTGCATTGTCTTGGAAGTGTTTTATTGTTTTATAACTTCCATTTTCTACCAACATTTCTGAGGTCTACGCATTTCTACAGGTAGATGCTAAATGTTACCAGCTGCCATCAATGGTTGTTTTGGGCCTAGGGACTAAAAGTCAGATGACAAGAAATTATGTAATTGTGCAAGCTAGCCCAGCAGTAACATTTGAGATATTATTTTGAGAACTTTCTGAAAGAGACTGAGCATTCTGTATCCTGTCTTGGACCTGACAACATCAGGAAATCTCCACCACACATCTGCTTTGCTCTGATGAAGTAAGTTATTGGAGAATAGTATAATTCTCTTAGATACAGTCAGAAATATAGCAAAGCTTAGCTTAGATATTTTTCTTTATTTATTTGAGACTGTCCTGCAATGTTGTTTTAAATATTTCCTGTGTTTTTGAACTCTGATGTCACTGTACATTATATATTTAGTATTATCTTGCTGCTTTATTATTATTTATTAAATACATTTAAACATTTCACTGTGGCTGATCTGTGTGGAGATATTTAAGTTCTGAGAGTACTTGCATATTTATTTGGTGATGCTGTGTGGGCCACTCTTAATAGCCTAGCTCATGGTCAAACTACCATTTGTATTAATAGCAACATTACACAGTAAGATCGGACACCCTTTGTTAAGGGCCTTAAAGTTGCTGACTGGTGGCAGTAATAACTCCTTTGTAGTCTGAGCAAAAGGGGGCATAGTTAGTAAACCTGTGCCAGCCTTTCCCAGGTGTGTGTGTGTGTGTGAGTCTATAAATCAAACCTCAAGGATGGTGTGTGTCAGCTACTTGGGCAGGGACACAAAGCACTGGTTGGATAGAAAGGTTGCTGGAGGTCTTGGCTTGGCCACTTAGCTGAGATCTCAGCTCTATAGCTGTTCCAGTGGGGAGTCTTATTGGGGATCTGAAGAAAGAGGGAGAAACCAGCCCCAGACTGACTATAATCTCTGTGTGCTCTTAAGAGAAATTGGATTGGATGCAGAGAGCTCTCAGTGTATGTCCCCCAGTGGTGCCAGTGGTGAGGATTGAGGCTCTTTGATTACTGGTTCAGTGTGGTGGGTCATCACAAGGACTTTATGCTAAGGGGATTGCATTGTCCCTCCATGTTTGTGAGGACCAGGTCAAGAATATTTGCATCGCTGGTGGTTGTGCAGACTAGCTATTCTAGGGTGTTTGTGTTAGTAAAGTCCAGAAATCTCTGAGCCTGCATGCTTGAGCTCATGTATGATTCCTACCTAATTTTGGGGTAGCTAAATTCACCTGTAAATATTGTGTTTGGTTGAATAGGTAGTGCCTCTAGTACATTCATGGAGGGGCTTCCTGGCTAATGAAGGGGGGTCCTGTATCTTACAAAGATATGGTATGGGACTTTACCTTTGGTAAGCTGGACATGGAGAAGCTCAAGTATATCATACTGTTTGAACAATGTTGAGATGTGCTTGTGTTCTGCTGTAAATTGAGGCTCCTCCACCTATTGACCCTACCTGTGTAGTAGCTGGTCTAAATGTGTGGAAGGCATTATAGCCTTGCACTAACAAGGTGCCCTCTGTGGCTTCAAACTATGTCTTGGTAACTGTACAGATAACTATATTCAGCAGAATGTTTCGAGCTTGTAGGGAGTGGAGCTTTCAGTTTAGACTCTTGTCACTGAACAGTAAGACCTTTAGATTAGCTATGTCAGTAGGTATATATAATTTATAGTTTATCAGGCTAGTACTGCCTAAAAAGGCATTATAGCATGAACAAGGTTTTAGCCAATATTCAAAAATATAGGGGGTGGCAGGTGAAGACCATCCCTCTCAAAGCATCGTAGTCTGTCTACCATATCACCCTGGCAGACAAATATTTTACCCCTTGGAATGACAACAAAAACAAAGGCAGTTATTAGTATCACTTATCTGCTATTGGCACTATGGCATCATCCTTGGAAAAGGTAGAATGGTGCTCAGAGCTAGGCGTTTATCAGCCTGGGATACAGAGACAGAGAACTCTGTCATGTGTCCTTCATAAAGTCCAGGAGGTACATCTCAGACCCTTTACACCCACCCATACTCTGACAGAGTTATATTGGTACTTGTAATGCAATGACTTGAGTGCGTATGTGATCTGGCAGATCCTGGCCCTAACAGGCAGCTGACCATGACTCTCTTGTTGTTCAGCCTGGTGAGTGGGACATCTGTGTCTCATAATAGAGTCTCTAATCACTAAAATATTATGTTGTGTGTCAGTTTGCCTTTAGCTTTAGAGGTTGAGATATGTTGTGATTATGTTATATGTCTTAGTGCATGTTGTCTAGAGGCTGCTGGAAATACTTGTTTTTGTGTGATATCTGGGAGGTCTTTGAGGTTTTGGAAGTTTACATTTAGGGAGCATAAGCATATGTGAGCTTATCAGCCTGGTCCATACAATGTGTAGTCAGTGCAGTGATCCAAACTATCTGTAGAGGATACACTGGTCCATACAATGTGTAGTGGGTGCACTGATCCATACAATGTGTAGTGGGTACACTGGTCCATACAATGTGTAGTGGGTACAGTGGTGCATACAATGTGTAATGGGCACACTAGTCCATACAATGTGTAGTGGGTACACTGGTCCATACAATGTGTAGTGGGTACACTGATCCATACAATGTGTAGTGGGTACAGTAGTAGTAACAAAAAATCCAAAGCTTGGAAACATTGAGGTAAAATGCAGTGTTTTTTCCAAAAACAGGAAAAGAATCACCAAACCTTTGGAATCAACCTTTGATAATCACATCACCACAATAGTCAAGAAATTTCCAAAAACAGGAAAAGAATCACCAAACCTTTGGGATCAACCTTTGATAATCACATCACCACAATAGTCAAGAAATCCTTCTATGTGCCACACCTCATCACCAAAACTGTCCACAAAAATTCTGGGCTGGATTAAATCATCTTCTTCATCCTGGCTGCACCACCCCCCCCCCTGCCCCCACCACACTCATTGATCCCCCTGGCTAAGTCTCCAATAGTTTTAACCACTTCTTCACTGAGACAATACAAACTCTGTCTAATCAATTACCTCCTAGCCTCAGGACCTCTGACCCTCTAACACTAAAAATATTTCCCTACTTACCTTTCAACCTGTTCCAACTTCCTTTATTTGTAAATTAATTAAAAAACTAAAACCCTCCACACTTTCAGCCAACCAACTCCCAGCTGAATATTTGCAAAAGCATGCGAATTGCTTATCCAGTGTCAATCCTCATCAACCTCCTTAGCAGAGGCCATTATCCCGAGATCTGGATGTTATCTTATGTAATACCTCTCCACAAGGGAGGCACTTCCACTGATATTTCTAACTATAGGCCCATATCCATACTTTCCCCTTTAGCAAAAATAATGGAAAAATGTGTTCAGAAACAGTTCATGCAACACCTAATGGTCAACCAACTACTGGCTGATACCCAACATGGTTTCAGACCTCTCCATAGTACCACCCTCAGCCCCCTTGTCTTTTCTAACACCATAACTCCCCATCGTAATAATAACAATCTCTCATCAGCACTATTTCTGGATCTGTCAAAGGCCTTTGATATGGTGGATCATAAACTTTTAATCAATACATTGCCTTCACTAGGTCTTGACACCATTGCTGTACAATGGTTTAGTTCCTATCTATCTGGCAGAAAACAGGCAGTTTTATGGCAGACTAAACTCTAGCTACTACCCAACACATTAGGAGTACCTCAAGGATCTATTCTAGGACCGCTATTATTCTCCATTTTTATCAATGATCTGCATACAGTTACCCTAATGCCAGTTGTATAATATGGATGATTCCACATTAAATCTGCTCTGGTACTACCCCTTCAGATCTACAACTGCTAACCCAGTCTACTTTCAGTAAAATAGAAAACTGGCTCTCCAGTTGATTCTCAATCCAAAAAAAAACTAAAATGTTGTTGTTTCTACCAACAAAAAAATCCTACCCCATTAATATTTCTATCCACGCAAAGGATGGGACCATAATCTCTCCGACCTCTCGACAAAACTACTAGGGGTAACCATAGACAACAAACTAAAATTTGATATACACGTAAAACCAAATGATTAAGACCATTAACAAGAAACTAGGCTCTATATAAAATAAAAAGCTAAAATGGCCATTGCCCAGACTCACCTTCTCTCATCACTCTGTACTCGTCCCCTTACTTCATAACATAAGTAAAACTGTCATGAACAAACTCTCAAAATGCTACAATCATATTGCAAGGTTTGTAACTGGTCCCCATATAGGACCCATCATGTTCCAATTTAGCAAAACTCAACTGGTCTGAGCTTCCTAACCTAATTACTTTCAACCTTCTAGTCCTTACTCACAAAATCATTTATAACCCTGAATATGCTCCTTCCCTCAAAGCATTACTTCCCTTTGTAATAATCCCCGCCCATTGAGATCATCCAACCTCCTAATCCAAACTCACAAAACTAATAACTCTGCTGGAGACTTACCCAACGCTCCTCACCAACGCTGCAGGTAAAATTTGGAACAAACTTCCCCATGATATTATATCCATCACTACTTTAAGTCAATTTAAAACTAAGCTAAAACTCATCTGGGCTCAATACGAGCTGCCACTGCCTAAACCGGGATAGTCCATTCTAGACTGTCACAACTGTCTATAATTCATAATTATTCTATTCTCCTTACTAACCTCTTACATTAAAATAAATTTAAAGAATAAGTTAGAATGCTCTTATTTTGAATGTATAATTTGTTTCATTGTCAGTCAAATGTTCTGTAACATGTGCTTGGAGCTTTTCTCCCCGGGCCTCCGCTGAAAATGGACATGCATCCAGTCGGATCCTCCCGGTCAACAAATGTAAAATAAATAAAATAAAATAAATAAAATCACAAAAGGTTTCTCATCTAGGAAAAAAGAGGTCATTGTTCCCCTCAACTCATCACTCATTAGACCCATTATAGAGTTGTTGTTGTTGTTGTTTACAATGCCCCTTTTGGTATGTACCTCACAAGACATCTACAACAACTGGAAAGGCTGCAGAAATACCTCACAAAGAGGATTACCAGCCTCAAACAGATGCCCTACACTGACCGTCTAAAAAATCTCCAGCTTTACTCTGTCGCATATCGCCTACCCAGAGGTGATCTCTGCCTATCATACAAAGCTATGTCAAACCCAGAGCTGTTGGACATGCTCCACATAAAGAAATCCCAATCCCTCCGAGCTACACGCTCTAGGGACCTAAACCTTGTCTCCACAATAAACAAAATATGCTGGAGGGATAGATTCCTGTCCCAGAGACTTCCCATACTCTGGAACAAACTACCTATCTATGTCAAACAGAGCTCCTCATTAGCACTCTTAGGTTCATAGGTTCATAGTTTGGTACTAGGCTATCGGCCCTAGGGCCTATACAAGCTTAGCCATAACAATTCCTTGGCTATTTCTTCCCTGGACCCCTGCCTAGCAGGGTGATTGATGTAATCCCCCCGGGTGAATTTCCTTTGTCCTATCCAATCGTCAATGTTCCTTTTGAAGAGGGCCAAAGAGGAGCTCTGCTTGACATGTATGGGCAGTGTATTCCAGAGTGATGATTTGATAGGAGATAAGAAATTCACCCTGGGGGATAATTTCTGTGGCTCTGCTTGGCAGTGGCACAGGAAAATAATTTTCTTGGGTGGCAAAAGCCAGGGTACCTTTTTGGCTAGGCTTATAAAGGTCCTAGGGCCAATAGCCTAGTACCTACCTATGAACCTATGAACCCTTCATCAGTGTATGAAAAAGAGATCAAATTCCTTCATTTAACTAGTAAGTTCAAACCATAAGACTAATTACATGACACAATTATACTGAGCACTTCAGTTTAAAGCTATATATACAGGTAAAATGTTACTGAAAGCCAGTACAGTCATAAAATAAGTAAAACATTTAACTAAGACCCATCCACACAGGATGCAGAATGAGGGGTATCGTGCAAACATGCTGACTTTATAGCAGTACTGAAAACTGCTAAAATAAACAAAATGGCCCTCTGCTCCAACACCAAATAGCATTAAAAGCTGACTAATGTGAGTCCCAGCTCAGAGACAGCTCAGGGTACCTCCCACAGCCACTGGAAAGCAGACATATCCCCTCTTAATATAGAACCCCTTTAGCAGGGCCATAAGTGCAGGAATTCAAAAATAAAGTACCAACAACAAATACGAAGTAACAAATTACACATTAACACTACCTGGAAGGCTTCTCAAGAATGCAGATCTCAGCAATCACTGAGCAGTGCAATATTGGGGCAGTTTAAAATGATTTGCAGTGCAAAAGTCACAGAAAGCAAAAATAAAGCAGCAACACTATAATACAGTTAAACGAAGTGCAAAACAATAAAATACATCTCTTATCTGCCAAGGATGCTTGAGAATTAATTCAGAACCCTCTTAAGAGTGTGGTGAGGATGCCAAGCAAATGGGAACTCTCTAATAAATTACCTCAAAGTGTGCAAAATTTCTGGAAATGATTTAAGACTATTGCTTAGAAAACATATTATATATTATTTATTAAATTAATGGATGAAAGCAATAAGCAATCCTTCACACAGAAGTGTGACATAAGTTATTACAAAGTTAACAAAATATGTTTGTTTAACTGCTTAAATTACAGAGGTAGGTCATTAGAAACAGCAAAAATAAATCATACTGAATAAGGTTGTCTTTATGGTCAAATATGCTAATAGTAACCTATAGTGACATTAGAGAGGTGGTCCATTAATTTATTAAAGATCAAAACAAGAAATAATGAACAGGAAAGAAGAGGCCTGAGTATAATGTCCCCTTCTACACGTACCTTACCAAACTTATGCAACATTGGCCTGCCCACAACAGTTCCTTACCAGGAGAACCCAGGATATAAACACATTGTGCTATATGAATTGCCTTAAAACTTTGTCTCTATACTCAAGTCTGTTGTGCTTTATGGATTGCCTTAAAACCCTGTCTCTATACTCAAGTCTGCTACAGGTTACTGTGGGGTGATCTGTGTCTGCATACAGTGTATCCTCATAATCAGCTCTGATGGAACTTTTGCACATCTTCAAAACCGACATTAGAAGCACTAGAGCCAAGGATTTAAATGTTGCTTGTGACATAAATAAGAAATGCTGATGAGACATATATGTGTCTCAGAGGGTCCTCATGCTCTAGAACAGGTTCCCTATCTATGTGAAGCAGAGTCCATTTCTAACCCCATGATTTTACCCGCCTGTCCTTATCCTGACTCTACTTACTCTTATTGTTATTGAATTTGTATCATCACATTATTATCTAACTTGTACGATTTTGCTTATTATTGCATCTAATATAAGTTTTTGTTTACTTTTTTTATATGTTTTCTGAGTTATTGCTTATATTATCTTGAATTGTAACTCTGTAAAGCTTTTCTCCCCGGGCATCCACTGAAAAGGGGCTATTAGCTTAGTTGGACTAACCCAGTCAACAAATGTAAAATAAATAAAATAAAATAAATAAATAAACGTAACCTTGACCAATAGATGGGAAGTCAAGAATTCTCTCCGGGTCTGGCCCCCATGTCTCTGACAGACAGAGATAGACAGTAATGCCCACACTAACATACCCCCCCCCACCACATAACCTGTAAAAACTTCCTCACTAACATACCTCCTAATAAATACTCATGATGCATAGGGACACAATTGGGTTGGATTACATGTCTAGGCTTATAGAAGTTCTGGTGGTCGTTAGCCTAATACAGTACTATGAACTATATTAAAACAAGCAAGAAGCATATTCAAGCTTTTGTTTAAGGTCAGTTTTATACTTAATGCTGAAGGGAAAAAAGATACAAATAGCTGTACCAACCAATAGCTGGCACTGAAGAATTCCAATTAATATAGAGGATTATGATGAAGCCTCTGCTCACTACCGAAGTATTGTATGTTCAAGGCAGGGATGCTAAGAAATTCACCTCAACAGTAAATATTGTTGAACATCTTTCTGACATTAGGAATGTGCTTAGCAAACTTGGCTTTTTCCTGTATTTGGAACATAATCACAACACTCCATGTGCTACACAGCAACAAATCAGTGCTTTTCATTTTTCTTTCCTAATCTTTCGTTCAAGATTGGTATGATTTTTCCAGTTACCTTTTAAAAATACAGTTTGGGCCTCCTATCATTCCAAACATACAACAGCCTTCTGTGGAGCTATGTTGTGTCCCCCCCTCCCCCCCATTCTTTGCCTCATTTCTGACTCCTTTTACTGCCAGAGATGACAAGAGTCTGCAGAGTAGTAGGGAGTGTATGTATCATTCTACCGGGTTCTGGTACCACGTGTCACGTCACTAGTACCAACAACTGATGCAATGCCATTTGCTGTGCAGACACTTACTGCTAGCTGTGGCAGTTCATCTGACATGGGGCAAAGGACAAAAGAATAAACTTATTTATTTAGCTTTTATTAATAAGACATAAGGGACTGGTTAAAAAAAAAAAAAACAAGCAAAAGGAACCAGAATCATGTTAAGGCGATGAGGATATTTTAGTGACAAGAAAACATCTGCCTCTGCAATACATTAGGTACAGTTTAAAAATCTGTTGGTGGTACCAGTTAAGATCTTTTAAAATTTAACTTAAAAATTAGAAGGACAGAAAGAAAAGAATATGCTTTAAAGCTGAATTCAAAAGGTGTTTCACCCCCAACTTTTATTATACCCTTGCTAATATATGGTAGTTAGATATTAACACTATATTACAAGTACATGTTAACAATCATAGTTTATGAACAGTCCCCAAGGATGCGATAGAAGCAAAAGTTTTTTTTTAAAAAAAAAATAAATAAATAAAAAATCAGCAATAAATCAGGAAATGCAGACTTCCTAACCCATGTGACATTTCATGCGGCTAATTTTCCCTGTAGTCATCTCAGAATTGAAAATATATGTACTTTTAGCAGTTATACAGAATAGAGCACCTCTGAAGATTTCTATACCTTTGCAACGATAAAGAATGAAAAATAAAGTCTTATGAGGTGTGTATCAGCTTGGACATAGAAATGAGTGAAAATGTCAGTGGTTAAGCTGAGTCAACACCACAACGTCCTTCCCATCATGGGTTCAGCTAAGAGACAGGCTTGGTTTCTGAAGACAGCAGACCACAGCGGGTTCTTCACATGAATTTCTCGAATAATTTACCATCTGAAGCATTTATATCATAGGTGGAACGGGCATTATTCAGCATGGTAAGAGAGGGTGCACTCGTAAATCATTAACCAGAGCAATTGCATATTCCAGAAACCCTTGTAGTGGCAGACCTCACTTTGCACATTTGCAACTTCATTTTATAGCTGCAGCCAGCAGAAAACTGTCTGCCAGAACTAGTCTGATATGAAAATAATATGAAAAAATGTTGGCTTGCACTATTTTTAAACAACACTTATCTTTGGATGACAAAGTAATGGGTTCTAATCCTGCAATGGGGTTCCTACATGTTCAGACATGTTTGACATGTTCAGACATGTTTGTAACTGTGGTTGGATAACAGTGCTATATAACCTTCAATGGTCACTTCCTACCTGGGCAGACATGTATGTAACTATGGCTGGATAACAGTGCTATAGAATCTTAAATGGTCACTTCCTACCTGGGCAGACATGTATGCAACTGTGGTTGGATAACAGTGCTATACAACCATCAAGGGTCAGATCCTACATGTTCAGACATCTTTATAACTGTGGTTGGATAACAGTGCTATAGATAACAGTGCTATAGAATCTTAAACAGTCACTTCCTGCCTGTACAGGCATGTTTGTAACTGTGGTTGGATAACAGTGCTATACAACCTTCAATGGTCACTTCGTACCTGGGTAGACATGTTTGTAACTGCGGTTGGATAACAGTGCTATACAACCTTCTTGGATAACAGTGCTATACAACCTTCAATGGTCACTTCCTACATGTTCAGACATGTTTGTAACTGTGGTTGGATAACAGTGCTTTACAACCTTCAATGGTCACTTCCTACCTGTTCAGACATCTTTGTAACTGTGGTTGGATAACAGTGCTATAGAATCTTAAATAGTCACTTCCTGCCTGTACAGACATGTTTATAACTGTGGTTGGATAACAGTGCTATACAACCTCCAATGGTCACTTCGTACCTGTACAGACATGTATGTAATTGTGGTTAGATAACAGTGCTATACAACCATCAATGGTCACTTCCTACATGTACAAACATCTTTGTAACTGTAGTTGGATAACAGTGCTATATAACCTTCAATGGTCACTTCCTGCCTGCACAGACATGTTTGTAACTGTGGCTGGATAACAGTGCTATAGAATCTTAAATGGTCACATCTTACCTATGCGGACATGTATGTAACTGTGGTTGGATACAGTGTTATACAACCTTCAATGGTCACTTCTTACCTGTACATACATCTTTATAACTGTGGTTGGATAACAGTGATATAGAATCTTGAATGGTCACTTCCTACATGTTCAGACATGTTTGTAACTGTGGTAGGAAACAGTGCTATACAACCTTCAATGGTCACTTCCTACATGTTCAGACATGTTTGTAACTGTGGTTGGATAACAGTGCTATACAACCTTCAATGGTCACTTCTTACATGTTCAGACATGTATGTAACTGTGGTAGGATAACAGTACTCTAGAATCTTAAATGGTCACTTCCTCCCTGAACAGACATATGTAACTGTGGTTGGATAACAGTGCTATAGAATCTTAAATGGTCACTTCCTGCCTGTACAGACATGCATGTAATTGTAGTTGGATAACAGTGCTATACAACCTTCAATGGTCACTTCCTACCTGGGTAGACATGTTTGTAACTGTGGTTGGATAACAATGCTATAGAATTTTAAATGGTCACATCTTACCTATACAGACATGTTTGTAACTGTGGTTGGATAACAGTGCTATGGAATCTTAAATGGTCACTTCCTGCCTGTACAGACATGTTTGTAACTGTGGTTGGATAATAGTGCTATACAACCTTCAATGGTCACTTCCTACCTGTACAGACATCTTTGTAACTGTGGTTGGATAACAGTGATATAGAATCTTAAATGGTCACATCTTACCTGTACAGACATGTATGTAATTGTGGTTGGATAACAGTGCTATAGAATCTTAAATGGTCACTTCCTACCTGTATAGACATCTTTGTAACTGTAGTTGGATAACAGAGCTATAGAATCTTAAATGGTCACTTCCTGCCTGTACAAACATGTATGTAATTGTGGTTGGATAACAGTGCTATACAACCTTCAATGGTCACTTTCCACATGTTTAGACATGCATGTAACTGTGGTTAGATAACAGTGCTATACAAACTTCAATGGTCACTTCCTACATGTTCAGACATGTATGTAACTGTGGTTGGATAACAGTGCTATATAATCTTAAATGTTCACTTCTTACCTGTTCAGGCATGTTTGTAACTGTGGTTGGATAACAGTTCTCTGGAATCTTAAATGGTCACTTTCTACCTGGGCAGACATGTTTGTAACTGTTGTTGGATAACAGTTCTATGGAATCTTAAATGGTCACTTCTTACATGTTCAGACATGTTTGTAACTGTAGTTGGATAACAGTGCTATACAACCTTCAATAGTCACTTCCTACTTGTACTGACATGTTTGCAACTGTGGTTGGATAACAATGCAATACAACCTTCAATGGTCACTTCCTACCTGTACAGACATGTTTGTAACTGTGGTTGGATAACAGTGCTATACCACCTTCAATGGTCACGTTCTACATGTTCAGACATGTTTGTAACTGTGGTTGGATAATAGTGTTATACAACCTTCAATGGTCACTTCCTACATGTTCAGACATGTTTGTAACTGTGGTTGGATAACAGTGCTATATAACCTTCAATGGTCACTTCCTACCTGGGCAGACATGTATGTAACTATGGTTGGATAACAGTGCTATAAAAATCTTAAATGGTCACTTCCTACCTGGGCAGACATCTTTGTAACTGTGGTTGGATAACAGTGCTATAGAATTTTAAATGGTCACTGCCAGCCTGTACAGACATGTTTGTAACTGTGATTGGATAACAGTGCTATGTAACCTTCAATGGTCACTTCCTGCCTGTACAGACATGTTTGTAACTGTGGTTGGATAACAGTGCTATAGAATCTTAAATGGTCACATCTTACCTGTGCAGACATGTATGTAACTGTGGTTGGATAACAGTGCTATACAACCTCCAATGTTCACTTCCTACATGTTCAGACATGTATGTAACTGTAGTTTGATAACAGTGCTATACAACTTTCAATGGTCACTTCCTACCTGTAAAGACATGTTTGTAACTGTGGTTGGATAACAGTGATATAGAATCTTGAATGGTCACTTCCTACATGTACAGACATCTTTGCAACTGTGGTTGGATAACAGTGCAATACAACCTTCAATGGTCACTTCCTGCCTGTACTGACATGTATGTAATTAGGTTCATAGGTTCATAGGTAGGTACTAGGCTATCTGCCTGAAGGCATTTATAATTCTAGCCAGAATGTGTTGGCTTTCATCACCCCCTTAGATTAGTTCCCTGTGCCTCTATCCAGCAGAGCCACTGAAGTGATCACCTGAGGTATACTTTCTGTTTCCCATCCACTCGTCAAGATTTCTTTTGAAGAGTGTTAGCGAGGAGCTCTGCCTAATGTAGATTGGGATCTTGTTCCAAAGCATGGGAAGTCTCTGGGACAGGAATCTATCCCTCCAGCACATCCTATTTATTATGGTGGTGAGGTTTAGATCCCTAGAGCATGTGGCTCACGGGGATAAGGTTTTCTTTAGGTTGAGTATGTCCATCAATTCTGGGTTGGACATGGCCTTGTATGTTAGGCAGAGATCACTTCTGCGTATGTGGCATGCAACCTAGTACAGCTGTAATTTCTTCAGTCGAGCTGCATAGGGCATCTGTTTGAGGCCAGTGATCCTCTTGGTGAGGCACTTCTGTGGTCTTTCCAGCTGTTGTAGGTGTCTTGTAAGGTACATCACAAAATGGGGCATTACACTCTATGATGGGTCTGATGAGTGATGAGTAGAGGGGCACAATGACCTCTTTTGATCTGGATGTGAATCCTTTTGTGATTAGGTGGGCCACATAGAAGGATTTTCTAACCACTTTGGCAATGTAATTATCAAAGGTGAGATTACTATCTAGTTGGGTCCCCAGATCCCTTATTACGTCTTTCGTATTTAGGGGACTACCACCTATGTGGTAGTTTGTGGGTACTCTGATTTTTCCAAAGGGGATGACTATGCACTTTTTGGCTTTTAGCTTGAGGCCATGATTTTGACACCAGGTATCAATCTCAGTGAGACCCTTTTGGAGGATGTCTGTGTCAGCTGGAGAGTCAATTATAGCCCCTAGTTTGCAGTTGTCTGCGAACTTCGTCAGCAATAGTCCTCTTGTGCTTGCCTGTACCTCTGAGAAGTATATGCCGAACAGGAGCGGTCCTAGGACTGAGCCTTAGGGAACTCCACTTGTAACCGATTTAGAGTCAGACCTACCTCCTGCAACTCTCACCATGTGGGTTCTGTCTGTGAGCCAGTTGGCAACCCATCTTGTGATGTAGGGGTTTATGTTCAGGCTGGTGAGCTTGTCTATAATACCAGAATGGGGAATAGTGTCGAAGGCCTTTCTCAAAGAAGTCCACCAGGTTTAGGAGGCATGATCTGCCCTTAACAAAGTCGAACTGGGTAGGGTCCAGTGTTTGGAGGTTCCCAATGTCTCTGTTTATGTGTTCCATGATGATGCACTCCATAGCCTTGCAGACCAAGCTTGTCAGGCTTATAGGGTGATAGTTCCCGGGGTCTGTTGTGGCTCCACCTTTGTGGAGCAGAATAACTACTGCTGTGCACCACTCTATGGGAACGTAGCCTGTGGAGAGGCTGAGTTTGAACAGTGTGTTTATGTGAGGGGTTAATTCATCTTTGAGCTCGTGTAGGATGCAGCCTGGGACACCGTCCAGTTCCATTGATGCTGTGTTTTTGGCTTTGGAGAGGGCTGTTTTAACCTGAGTGTCTTTGATTTCAGGGACTCTACATTCTTCTGGTATGGTTATGGGCCCTCTTGGGGGTGAGATGGGGGGTGAAGATTGCACTGAACCTGTCTGCCAGGATATTGGCGATATCGGTCGGTTCAGTGTATTTTATGCCATTCTGCACTAACTCTGAGCAGATCTGAGCATTGCCACTTAGATTCTTGACATAGCTAAAGAATGCCTTGTGGTTATCTTTGGAGTCCTTGGCAAAAACTCGCCTTGAATGATTTTATGAGGGATCGTAGTTTCATGCTGATACTGATCAGGGATGTCTTCCCTTGTTGGGATTTTACTCTTTTCTGTACTAGTTTCCTCCTTCTATTGTATAGCTTGTTTATGGCAGGAATCCACCAGACTGGTTTCCTTTTCTTGTAGGAGTGAGTCTTGTTTTTTCTTGGGATGGCATGATCCATGCATTCTTATAGGTGCCCGTAGAATGCATTAGTAAAGCATTTTGTAGCTTGGACAGTGTTATCCTTCAGCATGGCAGCTTTGAAACTTTCCACCTCGGTCTTAAGTAATGTGAAGTTTGCTTTTGAAAAGTTTTTCACGGTGGTTTTCTTGTCCAGGGGTGGGGGCAGAATGTGCATATCCAAAGTGATTTGTTTATGGTCAGATCTAACCAGCAAGGGGTTGACCTCCAGTGTGGAACACCGGTCGCCCATGTTGGTGATGACCAGGTCCAATATGTTGTCACCTCTGGTGGGAGTGTTGACCAGTTGAACCAGGGCATTTGAGTTTATAAATTCTGGGAAATGTTGGGCAAGAGAGTTAGTACTTGAATAGTTCTCCCAGTTAATGTTTGGATAATTGAAATCACCCAATATTAGGGTGTTTGGTAGGACCTTTATGTTTCCCAGTGTTTCCAGGAATGCGGAATGGGGGTCCTGGGACATGGTGGGTGATCTGTAGCAAGCTACAATTTGAATTGCAGTTTTGCCCATTGTTAGTTGCATGTGGATGATCTCTGAAGCATCGTGCTGTGCCACTAACCTGGACGTGTGGGTATCCTTGATGAATATGGATACGCCCATGCCTTTTGTATTTTGGTTTGGGTTTTGTGGCTGAAATGTATGGTATGAGTTGTAGCCTGGTAGTGCTGGGGTGCTCTCTGGAGCCTTAAACCAGGTTTTTGTTACTGCACATATATATCGATTTTCTCCATACTGAGGAGTGCCTCGAGTGCGTGCATTTTGAGGTTTAGACTTCTGGCATTGAGTAGCACTACCCTCAGTTTTTTGTTACTTGTGCTATTTACGGTGGTAGGTTTGTCTTTTAAGCATTGCCTAAAAAAGGCACTATGGGGGTGGCAAGAGACTTGGCCAGTATTCAAAAGCCTAAGGGTGACAGGTGCAGCCCATCTCTAGCGAAGCAGCGTGGCTTGTCGAGTATGTCATCCCAGGCGGACAGACACTGGATCCCCTTTGAATGACACCAGAAACTTAGCCAGTTGTTGAAATTGAGGATTTTTTCTTTATACCATGGTATCATTCTTGGTGAGGGCAGGATGCTACTCAGGGTCATACCGGCCTGGGCTACGTGATCAGAGAGCTCTTCCATGTCTCTTTTCATGTAGTTCAGCGAGGTACGGCTCAGGTCATTGTGGTTGGATAACAGTGCTATACAACCTTCAATGGTCACTTCCTGCCTGTACAGAAATGTTTGTAACTGTGGTTGGATAACAGTGCTATACAACCTTGAATGGTCACTTCTTGCCTGTACAGACATGTTTGTAACTGTGGTTGGATAGCAATGCTATACAACCTTCAATGGCCACTTCCTGCCTGTACAGACATGTTTGTAACTGTGGTTGGATAACAGTGCTATATAACCTTCAATGGTCACTTCCTGCCTATACAGACATGTTTGTAACTGTGGTTGGATAACTGTGCTATACAATATTCAATGGTCACTTCCTGACTGTACAGACATGTTTGTAACTGTGGTTGTATAACAGTGCTATAGAGTCATGAATAGTCATTTCTACTTCCTCCTACTGGAATGATTACGCAGGCTTTGGGCAGACAAACAGCATGGCAATCATTGCAGTTCTTTTAGTACTTTAAAGTGCCTCTGGTGTATCATTAAGTCTGTGCTGGCATTCTAATTGAATAGCATTTTGCTCCCACTCTGGGCCCAGCCTCACTTATCAAGTCACATGAAGCCATCATAATGACAGTTCTATTATACATGTATCTCTGTCCTGCTGATACATCATATGGTCAATACAGAGTGAATTAGACTTCTTTATAAAGTCATATTCTGGATTCTGTAGTGGTTGCCCTTAAGTACTCTACACTGTGTAAGCTTTCTTCAGTGTTACTATTGGAGGGCTCCCCTTCTCACATCTGTCATTACTATCATTTTAGGTATTTATGTAAAGCATCACTGATTTTTTTAGTAGACATAACTTACATATTCTATGTACATTGCTTACATTTTTGAGAGCTGTCATTAACTAATCTTAATGGGGTTTTTTTTGGACAATTCTTCCAAATTGTAAAATGTTAGACGCCAAAACGTTATTTAGTTCAGACCTTCTTTAACTACTTTATTGCTTGACTGTGTATTTGCAGTTTGTTTACTTTAGATTTTAATACTTTGTTTTTAAATATGTTGTGGACAAAAAAGGATCCTTTGGTTCAGTTTACCTACTTGTTCAAAATAAATAAATAGATTAACAAATAAGAAAAAACAGGCAAATAAATAAACAATACATTATATGTATGGTGGTATGAAAAGTACAATTGTTAGTACAATATTCATTGTGGAATCTTTTTTGTTACAGCTCTTTAATCCCCATTTTGATGAGTACAGGTATGTTCCTTAAACTAAAATTCTAGTTAATAGTGGCTGTCTGATAGCTTACATCTCTTTAAGATGCATGGTGGGGAAAACAAACTATGTTTTTTTAACAAAATATCTTTTTTGAATTATCACTTATGATGTAGGCAGCCATACATTTATATAAATGAAAACAAACCATATTGACATATTTTCAGTTGCAAACATTATACATCACATGTGATCTTCTATATGGTCATTATCAATCGAACACTACCTAGCTTATTCAGTTCCTGCCTTTCCTTAAACCTCATTCCTCCCCAAAACAGTATTCTGCATATATTGGTCCATTTCCCACTTTTTCTATATAAATTGCTCCCATCTTCTTGTAAAGATTCCCCCTTCCAATTATTTTATCTCTGTTACTATATTAACTAATTCTAATCTGGTTGCTTTAGACTTTAATTTCCATTTTCTAGTAATTGCTTTTTTGGCAGCCACCAGAATTAAACTCAGCAAGGCCTTAATATATGTAGGCAGTTCACATCCTGTATCACAGCTCAAAGCAAATCCTTTCCTTAGCTACATCAATTTGCTCACCCAGTATTTCTAACAGAGTAGTCTGCAGGGAATTTTTAAAGTCTACCAGTTCATTACAATCCTAAAACACATGTTCCCAATTCCCTCTTTCTTCTCCATCACACTTCCAACATTTGCTGTCTACCTGAGGAAAAATTCTTTGAAGTCTGCTTAGCATATAAAATACATTTGCAAACACTTCTAAAGAAATATCCTAAATCTTCTAGACTTTATTACACATTTGGGAGACATACATATATCCTCCATTGCTTCTTTGTGAAATGCTTATCCATTCTCTCTTCCCAATCCTTTCTAAACTCCTCTGATTGATTACTATAGTTACCATGTAATATTGTATATGTCCTACTAATTATCCTTTTTTATCAGCAGTTTCTGTTATAGATTCAACTAAAAACTCTACCAGTGCTGGTCTTTCACTTAGCATCCCTCTGTTCCTTTCACTTTGCCTATACTCTGATATCAGTCCTTGATATGGAAAGCAATCTCTCGCCTGTGGTCAAAAAATATTCTTGGCCTCTTCCCACTCTGTTTCCTTTCCCTGCCTAATTATTTGCTGCCAATACCTTGATTCCTTTGTCAGTTTTCTCCAGTAAATTGCAGCCCCCTCCTGCCTATTTTCTGTACCCCTAATTGTAGTCATCCTTACTATTAGAATCTTCTTTTTCAATTCCTGTGAAGCAAACACAAAATAAAGAAGAACAAACTCAGGACTCTTTCCACATCTTTTGTTAAGTGCTTTCGACCCACATAAAAGGACTTCATCAGAATGACAAATCCCAAACTTATCACATCTTATATACATCAGCATCTAATATTAAATTGTTGAATTCCACAAGGCTCCCCTTAAAGCGACATGGTGTCAAAACACATTATAAATCATATCCAAACCCTTAAAAACATACCTATTCTAAACATGAATTTTAACCATGCTATCAAACATGGAAATAATAAATAATAAAATCTCAGTCTAGATGCATTAAAAAGGCATAATTACAAATGATTGTATGCTTCTCATCTTTGTTGTGAATAAACAGCATTGATTTAAATTTAAAGCACTAAATTTGCTTTTAGCCTCAAGACTGGGCTTATGCATACATTTCCATTTAAATCTGGATGTACAATTGGGGAATTTAGACATAGTTTGGTCTTAACTTTTAATAGACAGCTCAGAGTCATCAGGACGATTATTTATAAAAATTGGAATGTTTTCCGTATTGATTCTAAATTAGTAAAAAAGTGGGGAAGCACCCCCATATTATATACAAAAAGAATATGAGTATTAAAAACATGCTCAAAAGGAATTCAGGACAAAAACAAACAGGAAAAATGGGTAAATGTGGACAATGTCTACAATGTAAGTATAGCTTGGAAGTTAGTGAAGTGGTGGTTACAAACTATGGAATAATTAAGTTACACCAGAGATACAATTGCAAGACAACATCAGTGGTCTACCTTGCCCTTTGTCAAAAATGGGAAGACTAAGAATTCCCTTAGAAGTAGGATATATCAGCATTACTATGACAGAAGGAGAAAAGATTTAAACAATGCACTTGTTGCACACATCTGTGACAATAGTGACCATTATTTCAAATTCATCATTATAGAACATGTGGAACAAGGGCCAAGAGTGGGACTGATAGATGAATATTTAGAATTAAGAGAACTGCAATGGCAGTTAAGGACCAATGTGACTGTACATCCAGGTTTAAATGGAAAGGTCTTGAGGCTAAAAGCACATTTAGTGCTTTAAATTTAAATCAATGCTGTTTATTCACAACAAAGATGAGAAGTGTACAATCGTTTGTAATTATGCCTTTTTAATGCATCTAGGCTGAGATTTTATTATTTATTATTTCCATGTTTGATAGCATGGTTAAAATTCATGTTTAGAATAGGTATGCTTTTAAGGGTTTGGATATGATTTATAATGTGTTTTGACATCATGTCACTTTAAGGGGAGCCTTGTGGGATTCAACAATTTAATATTTTAATTAGATGGCGATGCATGTAACATGTGATAGGTTTGGGATTTGTCATTCTGATGAAGTCCTTTTACACGGGATGCGGGACTCCAAATCCAGCTCCAGACAAGTGACACCGACTCCAAATCCAGTTCCAGACAAGTGACAAGTGGAGTACCTCAGGGTTCAGTCCTGGGACCACTCTTGTTTGGCATTTACTTCTCTGAAGTACAGGCCAACATTAAGCGACTCTGGCTAACAAAGTTTGCAGATGACTGCAAACTGGGAGCCATTACTGAATCCACAAATGATGTGGATATTCTACAAAAGGGCCTTACAGAAACAGATGCCTGGTGCCAGAGCCATGGGCTCAAGCTTAATGCCAAGAAATGTATAGTCATCCCACTACCACATAGGTGGCAGGACACTAAACATCGAAAGTGTGATGAGAGACTTAGGGACACAAGTGGACAGTGGTCTCACTTTCAATAACCACATTGCCAAAACAGTCAGGAAATTCTTCTACGTGGCATACCTCATCACTAAGGGCTTTTCATCCAGAAAAAAGGAGGTCATTGTCCCACTGTACTCATCCCTCATTAGACCCATTATAGTGTATAATGTCCCATTTGGTATGTACCTCACAAGACATCTGCAACAGTTGGAAAGGCCACAGAAATACCTCACTAAAAGAATCACAGGCCTAAAGCTGATGCCATATGCTGACCATCTAAAAAAACTTCAGCTATACTCTGTGGCATATCGTCTACTCAGAGGCGATTTCTGCTTAACATACAAGGCCATGTCAAACCCTGAGCTGTTGGACATGCTCCACTTAAAGAAATCCCAATCCCTCAGAGCCATACGCTCCAGGGATCTAAACCTTATCATCACATTGAACAAAACATGCTGGAGGGATAGGTTCTTGACCCAGAGACTCCCCATACTCTGGAATAGACTGCCCATACATGTCAAGCAGAGCACCTCATTGGCCCTCTTCAGAAGGAACCTTGATGATTGGATGGGAGATAGGAAATTCACCCCGGAGATCATGTCAGTCACCCTGCTAGACAGGGGCCCAGAGAAGTAAATAATGTGGGAAAAAAATTCCAGGGAATTGTTATGGCTAGGCTTGCATAGGCCTTAGGGCCGATAGCCTAGTATCAACCTATGAACCTATGAACAACCTAAGCACTTAATAAAAGATGTGGAGAGAGACCTGAGTTTATTCTTTTTCTACCTTTTGTGTTTGGTTCACAGTTTGTGTTTTTGGATCTCTTACAAGTATTTTCAAGATGGAAGGAGCAGAGGTGTAGTAGTCGGGTACAATTTCCACACAATCTTTGCTTGCTTCCTACAATTAATTGAATAAGACTGTGTGGGGACCCTTATGCTGCTAGTAGAACAGCTTTCTCAAAGGATCACCCCTTCTGTGACTACTGGAGGAGTGTTCAGTGGCTCCCAAGGACTGGCTAATGAGTCAGAATGATGACACGTTAGTTTACAGCCCAGTGGAATTACTCCAGTGCAAAGACAACCTTCTTCCTTCCTCAGCCAATTGGAATCCATGAATCTACATATTGGTATTAATGACATCCTTGTGGGCGGAGCAGATTACAATGGCAATTATACACTCAAACAGTGGCTTGACATGGGCAAAGATTGTTGTTTTGGTGTTCCTGAACAAATGGAGCATTTTGGCTTGTTGGACAAACAACTTAAACAACTTGAGGAGCATGTTCTGAAATTTAGAAAACTGCCGTTGGAGAACAAATTTTTTAAGGAACATATATGAAGCAAACGTATACCCAAGTGACTGAGAATGTGGAAATTTCCAACAGGGCTGGAGAGAGGGTCAGCCTTACACAGTGGGTTCATTGATTTATTAAACAGACATGGATGTGAACTTCTGAGAATTTTAGTAAAGGGCAATGATAGAAAAATGCAAGAAATATCAGACATTATTTTTAAACTTGATAGAAGTATTCAGACTGATTTGTTATTTGACAATAAGAAAGGTCAATATTTTGGGGGGTTTCTGAAAGTGGATAGAATCTTGATAGAACTTAAAAAACAATAAAATCAAAAATATGGCCAGTGATTTAAAAGCGTATGAGGTGGGTACAACCTATCCACTACCCCCTTGGGACAACAAAGAGGTATTTCAGAAAATGATAACTCAGGGGAAATTGTGTATTATGACCTAGAACATGATGTTAATGATACAGAGTTCAGTCAAGTTCCCCCTTTAGATGAACCCCCTCTGAGGAGGTTTGAGAGGCTGAGGAAACATAGACGGAACAATTAGAAATCCAAATTACCACGGGGGGAGGGAGGAGGGGGGTGAATTCCAATTGGTAGATATGAACCAGTGTGCTTCTAATACATATGTTGTGTTAAATAACAAAAAAATGTGATTTTAAAATTTATAATTACAGCACTGTGCCCATATGTTCCTCCCTGGCTGACCTATTTGAAAAAGGGCTGTCCTTTGTTCCTGTATGAAATGCACACATTGATGAAGTGTTGATTAACACAAAATTATTTCGCAGAATGTTGAATTTTAAATTTTACTTTAAGGGGCAGATGTTAAGTCAAGTGATGAAAAAGGGTGTATGAGACCTAGTACATTTAATGCTGCTATCCATTCAATGGTACACATTTCTAACAAATTGTGTGAATATGACATATATAGACTTTTATAAGTCAAGCATGTAGGGACTAATAATGACTGGTCTAATTTGACGAGGGTAGGGTACCAAATGATGCAGTATGTTTGTGAAAATTTGGAACTACAGGTTATGAAACACGACAAAAGAGGCGGTTTGGTCATTATGAACAGTAATTACAACTTAAAAAAACAAAAAAAATTAAAATAATAAAATACCACCAAGACCACCGATCCCAGAAGTAAGCGAATTTAATGAAACACTTAGCGCCTTGGCTTACACAGCCTTCCAAGAGTAAAAACACTACAAAATACTGTTTGCTTATATACAGCATATTGCACATAACAATTAATCAATTAAGCATACAATTCAAAGCACATACTTCCAATTACTTTCTTTGTTGAGTCCATGAGGCTCCAAAGTGCCATACTTTAAAATCAACAGGGTTTCATTTTTTAAGAGTTTGTTTTTTAAAGACACATATTCACCTATGTCAACTTACAATTTTTCTGAGACACAACCTCTAAGAGAATCAGGGTTAGAGTTGTGTGCTATGAAAAAATTACTCCCAAGGGGAGTCTCTATTTTTTTATTTTTTATGTCCCTAACATGTTCCTGCAACCGGACTATAAAACTCCTGTAAATTTCCCCTATGTAAAACTTCTTACATCCACATCTCACCACATACACTAACCCCTCAGTGTTACAACTGTATTCATGCCTAGCTGTAAACTTGATGCCATTAATATAGGGAAAAGAGCTTACTACATATTGACAGACAGAACAACCATCACATGGAACAGTGCCTTTATTTATACTTAAGCTCTGACTGGCATTAACATCTAGTAAACAAAATTGGTTATATACCAGAATGTCAGACAAATTCCTAGCTCTTTTATATGTAATACTCACAAAATCAGGTAGTATATAGTTCAAAATGTTATCCCTTAGGAGCATAGGCCACAAGCTGCATGCTTTTTAAACTATTTCCTCAGTTATAACATTATAAGTTGTCACTAATTGTTCACAGCTGCATTGGTAGATTGATTTCCACCAATACAAACATTATATTTTCCACTAGCATGGACATAATGAGAATCTCCCTGAGAGTTAACAGAATACCTCATGTCCATAATTTTTTGTTTAGCTTCCCTGACCAGCTGGACATCATAACCTCTTTTAATAAACATTTTTTTCTGCTTCAGCTCATATCAAGGCTACATAGCCTATGAATTCGTAAGAATTCATTGTAGAGCAGTACCTTGACCAAATGTTTGGGATGACAACTGTTCCAATATAAAAGTACATTTCTATGTTCAACTTTTCTGTGGAGACTGGTAGTAAATCCATCTAAGCTTATATCCAAAAAAAATCACTTGTGGGCCAAGCTGTATACCATCAATGCTTAAGCCCATAGTGTTAGAGTGTAGGTCATTACCAAACCCAAGGGCCTCTGTCTGGCGTCCTTGACATAAAAAAAATAAGATCATCAATAAATCTAAAATATAGAATAACTTTTGATCTCAAAAAAAAATCATGTCTATAAATACAGTCATCTTCAAGTTTCGCCATAACTAAATAAGCATACATGGGGGCGAAAGCCACCCCCATGGAAGTGCCCTGTAATTGCTGGAAAATGTCTCCATTGAACATAAAACAATAATTTTTTAACAAAACATAACTAAATCTATCAGAAAATGAGAAATGGGAGAGTCCCCCAAAAAATGGAACAAGGCCTGTGTCCCTATTTCATGCTTAATATTAGTATATAGACTTTTGACATCCAAACAGAGCCAAAACATGTCCATATTTCAAACTTTACCCTTTATTTTGTTCAAAAAGTCATGGCTGTCCCTGATATAAGAGGCTGTACTCATAACAAATTTCTTAAAATGTTCATGTAACAACACACTTATATTCTTCAAAAAATACCTCTTTGCAGACACTATAGTTCGGCCATTAAGGTTAGTTAAACCTTTATGTGTTTTAGGTAGGCAGTAAAAAACTGCCATGAAGCAATTTTTCACTCCAAACTTTTTTTCCACATCCTTAGAGGTGAAATACCCCAGCCTTAGGCCTTTGTCTAACAAAAGTTGATACTGCTTAATAGCTTCAAAGTAATCAGAAACATCACATTTTCTATAAATGTCCACATTATTCAAATGTTTATAACACATCTCTAAGTACTGTTTGAAGTGCATGATTACTATCTGGTTGTCCTTGTCAGATGGTTTAACCACCCATCTTCTACCATTACCAAATTCCAACAGGGCTAACCACTGCTACTTAGTTAAGTTAAAACACGTTAGACTTATTCTTTAGGCAGGACCAGGACATGTTTTCAACCTCAAAGTTAAGAGTAGCAAAAAATCCTTGTAGGGTATTACTTAGAAAAGGTGGAATAAAAGAGCATCAATATTCAGTTGGCAATAGGCATTGAAATCAAAATCTTCCTGAGATGACAGGCATGAATGAAAAGAATTCTCATCACTGCTTTCATAATCGTCATTAAACACAACCCCTCCCTCCTGTTTAAAGTAGCACATTAAATGCAGTTTTCTACTCAAAGAAAATATTTCACTTTTAAGTACATATAATCTTGGTAAAGCAGTTGGTATAAATTTGTGACCAAGACATAATACAGACATAACCACATCAGATATTTCATGTTTGGACAAATTTAACACGTAAATGATCACAAACTACATTAGTACCAACATTGTTTCTTGTTGTACTGTCTCTTCTTATTATAGTTCTTTTGCTGGCCCCATTCATTGCTGCCCCATTTTCTGTTAAAGTCTGTTCTAACAGAGCTGGAGCTCCTAAAGCTTCTGCATGTCTTTCGGATTTTGTGCTTTAGGCAAAGCTGGAAACTGTTGCACACTCCCCCCAGCTGCCGCACTCAAATCCCCCTCTTCAGAAGCAGCAAAAGAAACTGAGGAAGAAGCAGAAACATTTTTACCCCCCTGACATCATTACTGTCATTATTGCTTCTGCTTCTAGATGAAAAAGACCTGTTACTTTTTCTTTTCCAAAGAAATGCTTTATCAAGATTGTAATCCTTAATGTCTCTGTTAATTTTATAGCTTTTACGCTCTACTAGTAATTCCTCAAAGTCCACAAGTTTGCCGTTAATTTCTTCCAGCATACTAGTCAGTTTAACAGATGTTATAAGTTTATCAAGTTCAACACTCACCATTCTGATTTCTCCTTTAAGCCTTCGCTTCTTTAACTCATCCCTCTCAATTAGGATGCGTATCCATTCAGTGGAACACCGGTGAGCTGCCTCTACCCATCTTTTTCGAAAGGCCATATCCTCAGCATTCCCCTCCTCAAAAGGGGTAGTAGCTGCTTTATATGCTCGCAGACCTCTCGAGGTAATATTCAGCTGTACATACCACTGAAGGCAAAGAATATTAGTATGTGCACTAGCCTCCTTCTGCAACAGATTCTCCAGCTTCTCCCTCAGATTTACAGCCTCTGCCAATAAAGCAGTCACAGTAGAGGAGCCCAAAGTTTAAAAAGGGTTCACAAGACGACATTCTCGTTCCCCCATAAAATGTTCCCAAGCAGTAGCCATGGCCAGACCCTGAACAGCCGCTTCAAGAGTAGCCGAATTACCAGTCCCAGGCACATTAGAAGTACCAACTGTATGGTTCTTTGGAGCCTCAGGGACTTAACAAAGAATGTAATTGGAAGTATGTGATTTGAATTGTATGCTTAATTGATTAATTGTTTTGTGCAATATGCTGTATATAAGCAAATAGTATTTTTTAGTGTTTTTACTCTTGGAAGGCTGTGCAAGCTGAGGTGCTAAGTGTTTCATTAAATTTGCTTACTTCTTGGATCGGTGGTCTTGGTGGTATTTTATTATGAACAGTAATGACTGCAGTAAAAAAATGCTTAGCCACCTACTGTCAGATATTTATGTAGAGATGGAAGGCAGCTTGGTCATTATGAACAGTAATGACTATAGCAACAAAATGCTTAGCCACCTATTGTCAGATACTTATGAAGAGATGGGAGGTGGCATGGTCATTATGAACAGCAATGGCAACAGTAACAAAATGCTCAGACACCTATTGTCAGACACGTATGAAGAGATGGGAGGCAGCTTGCTCATTACAAACACTAATGACTGCAGTAACAAAATGCTCTGCCACCTATTGTCAGATAATTATGAAGAGATGGGAGGTGGCATGGTCATTATGAACAGTAATGATTGCAGTAACAAAATGATCAGCAACCTATTGTGAGATACTTATGAAGAGATCAGAGGTGGCTTGGTCATTATAAACAGTATAAACAGTAATGACTACAGTAACAGAATGCTCAGCCACCTATTTTCAGATACTTATGAAGAGATGGGAGATGGCTTGGTCATAGACTATTTACATTCATTAGATTTTACCTTTATACAAAATAAACATTTGCTTATTACGATGGACGTACAAAGTCTTTTTACTTCAATTCCCAATGAAGAGGGGATTGAAGCATTACGTGATTTGTTGCAACATACTCCAAGTGTGAATGGGAATACTATTATTTTAATCTGCCAACTATTGGAATTGGTCCTTAGCAACAATGTGTTTGCATTTGGGGGTGACCTATATTTACAAACATGTGGTGTGGCCATAGGAACCCCCTGTGCAAACACATATGCAAACTTAGTTGTATACCACTGGGAATTGAATTACGTCTTTGAACATATCTTATTTAAAAAAGTTTTAGTTTACAGGCGTTTTGTGGACGACATTTTAATCGTGTGGGATGGCACACTAGAAGAATTTCTTATTTTTAAAACATACTTAGAAACCACGACTACATTCCTTAGGTTTTCGGTTGAAACTTCTTATTCATCAGTAAACCTTTTGGATGTCAGTTTAAATATTAGGAATGGGAGGCTAGTATCCACTTTATATAAGAAAAAATGTTGGAGGAATGCAATTCTGAAATATGATAGTATGCATCCGCGACATACTTTTAAAGGGATACTGAGTAGTCAATTTACTAGGTTAAGAAAAATATGCACTGATATGGATGATTTGAAAAGAGAAGCGGATAATATGGTGGATATGTTTTTAGAAAGAGGTTATGACTATGATTTAATAATGGATGTTAGGAAAAGAATTTTATTTCGAGAAGATCCAGATTTTGACAACATGAGCAATAATTATTCCCTATCTGGTTTTAGAAGAGAAGTGTATAATTATAGGGAGAAAGTATCTTTCATTACGACTTATACAAATGACTTTCAAAATATTAGGAAAATACTATCTAACAACTGGAAAGTGTTACTGATAGATGAGTCCACGTTAAAAATAGTTGGCAATACTCCCCACATAGTTTATAGAAGTAATTCTAACTTGAAATCCTTATTGTGTGACAGGCCAGTTTTGACTAAAAATGTAGTACAAGAGTCAATCTATACCTTTGGGACTTATCCCTGTCGACATTGTAATTATTGCAGGTACATCACTAAACTGCAAGAATTTACACATCCAGAATTCAATTATGCTTTTAAACCAAGATTTAGGGCCACTTGTGACACCTCGGGCCTAATTTATCTGGCCACCTGTGAGTGCTGTTCTGCATATTATATAGGACTCACTAAAAGAAAATTGAGAAATAGAATATACAACCACCAGTATGATATTAAAAAGAAAAATGAATTAAATGCCCTGGCCAAACACATTATATCCAATCCATCACATACTTTTGTGTTTAGAGTACTGCAAGTTGTAGATGTTAATGTTAGAGGTGGTGACTATATAAATTTACTTGAGTTGAATGAACTGAAATGGATTCTTAGACTAAGAGGCCATTGTCATCCAGGCCTGAACAACTATATTACAATAAGACCTTTTCTTAACAATCGGAGATGACCTCAATGTTTGACATTCTAACACTTAGTCTAATATATAACTATTTATCTACTTTGCTTGGTTCTCAGTTTATATTTTTTATTAGTCTACTAGTAACATCTCTAAACACACCTCATACTAGCTAGAGGGCTTTAATCAGTTTTTAAATATGTGTCTTGAGCTGTCCCTAAATTGTATATTCATTGTTTCAAAATTCTTATGAGTCATGAATTATAGGGTTTTTCCACTTATATTTATTTTCCCTCTCATGTCTATACAGTGCAATACTTATTATATTCTTTCCACTTCCATTTTTTATTTAAATGTGGCTTTTAATGAATTGATAAATGTATTATATTCATTTATTTACTGTATTTATTTGTTTATTTATTTATTTTTTAGCTAATTTATATATGATGTTTGTTCATATATATGCATATTGTTGTATATATTTAATTAACTTTATGCCTATGTGTTTTTAATAACAATTTTGAAATGAAGAGCATTGAATTTTGTGTACATTAAAAATTCATATAATATATATAATATATACAAATAAGTGATCTTTACACGATACAAGTCGTCCTATGAGACATTAGAATGAAGAGATGAATGTATATTGTACTCTACATAACGCTATTTAATATTATACAATGCTTTATAGCATTATGTTTAGATAAAATATGTATCCTTGAGAGTGAATCAGATAGCTTTAAAGTGTTTGATTATTTGTACGACTCACTATATATAGGGTATCTAGTGATTCAGTTTTGGTTGCTAGTTGTTTTATGGCTTTAAAATCTCCCTTTAAAAGACAATGATGATTTTTAATTGAATTATTATTTTAATTGATTAATTGAATCTAAGCATTAGGATGTGCCTCCCTATAAATATGCTGCCTGTTCTTATGTTATATTGTCTGAAGAAGTGTATCATAGCATACGCGAAAGCGCTCACCGTTTGTTCTTTTACTTTTGAATAAATTATTTCTTGTACGTGGAGAGTCAGAGGTTTTTGTTCTACATTTAAAATGCTCAGACACCTATTGTCAGACACGTATGAAGAGATGGGAGGCAGCTTGCTCATTACAAACACTAATGACTGCAGTAACAAAATGCTCTGCCACCTATTGTCAGATAATTATGAAGAGATGGGAGGTGGCATGGTCATTATGAACAGTAATGATTGCAGTAACAAAATGATCAGCAACCTATTGTGAGATACTTATGAAGAGATCAGAGGTGGCTTGGTCATTATAAACAGTAATGACTACAGTAACAGAATGCTCAGCCACCTATTTTCAGATACTTATGAAGAGATGGGAGATGGCTTGGTCATTATGAACAGTAATGACTACAGTAACAAAATCCTCAGCCACCTGTTGTCAGATACTTATGAAGAGGTGGGATGTGGTTTGGTCATTATGAACAGTAATGACCACAGTAACAAAATGCTCAGTCACCTAATGTCGAATACTTATGAAGAGATTTGAGGCAGCTTGGTCATTATGAACAGTAATGACTACAGTAACAAAATGCTCAGCCACATATTGTCAGATACTTATGAAGAGATGGAAGTCAGAATGGTCATTATGAACATGAACGACTGCTGTAACAAAATTCTCAGCTATATATTGTTGTATACTTATGAAGAGATGGTAGGTGGCTTGGTCATTATAAACAGTAATGACTACAGTATCAAAATGCTCAGTCACCTATTGTCAGACACATATGAGGAGATGGGAGGTGTCTTGGTCATTATGAACAGGAATGACTGCAGTAACAAAATGCTCAGCCACCTTTTGTCAGATACTTATGAAGAGATGGAATGCGGCTTGGTCATTATGAACAATAATGACTACAGTAACAAAATGCTCAGCCACCTATTGGCAAATACTTATGAAAAGATGGGAGGTGGCTTGGTCATTATGAATAGGAATGACTGCACTAACAAAATGCTCAGCCACCTATTGTCAGATACTTATGAAGTTATGAGAGGTGTCTTGGTCATTATGAACAGGAACGACTACAGTAACAAAATGCTCAGCCACCTATTGCAGATACTTATGAAGAGATGGAAGGCGTCTTGGTCAATATGAACAGGAATGACTGCATTAACAAAATGCTCAGACACCTATTGTCAGATACTTATGAAGAGATGGGAGGTGGCGTGGTCATTATGAACAGTAATGACTGCAGTAACAAAATGCTCAGTCACCTATTGTCAGATACTTATGAGGAGATGGGAGGTGGCATGGTCATTATGAACAGTAATGACTGCAGTAACAAAATGCTCAGTCACCTATTGTCATATACTTATAAAGAGATGGGAGGCATCTTGGTCAATATGAACAGGAATGACTACAATAACAAAATGCTCAGCCACCTATTGTCAGATACATATGAAGAGATGGGAGGCGTCTTGGTCAATATGAACAGGAATGACTGAAGTAACAAAATGCTCAGCCACCTCTTGTTAGATACTTTTGAAGAGATGGGAGGTGGCGTGGTCATTATGAACAGTAATAATTGCAGTAACAAAATGCTCAGACACCTATTGTCAGACACTAATGAAGAGATGGGAGGTGGCGTGGTCATTATGAACAGTAATGACTGCAGTAACAAAATGCTCAGACACCTATTGTCAGACACTAATGAAGAGATGGGAGGTGGCGTGGTCATTATGAACAGTAATGTCTGCAGTAACAAGATGCTCAGCCACCTATTGTCAGATACTTATGAAGAGATGGAAGGTGTCTTGGTCAATATGAACAGGAATGACTGCAGTAACAAAATGCTCAGACACCTGTTGTCAGATACTTATGAAGAGATGGGAGGTGGCATGGACATTATGAACAGTAATGACTGCAGTAACAAAATGCTCAGTCACCTATTGTCAGATACTTATGAGGAGATGGGAGGTGGCGTGGTCATTATGAACAGTAATAACTGCAGTAACAAAATGCTCAACCACCTGTTTTCAGATACTTATGAAGTTATGAGAGGTGTCTTGGTCATTATGAACAGGAATGACTACAGTAACAAAATGCTCAGCCACCTATTGTCAGACACTTATGAAGAGATGGAAGGTGTCTTGGCCATTATGAACAGTAATGACTGCAGTAACAAAATGCTCAGTCACCTATTGTCGGATACTTATGAAAAGATGGGAGGTGGCGTTGTCATTAGTAATGACTGCAGTAACAAAATGCTCAGTCACCTATTGTCATATACTTATGAAGAGATGGGAGGCATCTTGCTCAATATGAAAAGGAATGACTACAGTAACAAAATGCTCAGCCACCTATTGTCCGATACATATGAAGAGATAGGAGGCGTCTTGGTCAATATGAACAGGAATGACTGAAGTAACAAAATGCTCAGCCACCTATTGTTAGATACTTTTGAAGAGATGGGAGGTGGTGTGGTCATTATGAACAGTAATGACTGCAGTAACAAAATGCACAGCCACCTATTTTCAGATACTTATGAAGAGATAGGAGGCAACGTGGTCATTATGAACACTAATGACTGCAGCAACAAAATGCTCAGCCACCTGTTGTCAGATACTAATGAAGAGATGAGAGGCATCTTGGTCATTATGAACAGGAATGACTACAGTAACAAAATGCTCAGCCACCTATTGTCAGATACTTATGAAGAGATGGAAGCCGTCTTGGTCAATATGAACAGGAATGACTGCAGTAACAAAATGCTCAGACACCTATTGTCAGATACTTATGAAGATATGGGAGGTGGCATGGTCATTATGAACAGTAATGACTGCAGTAACAAAATGCTCAGTCACCTATTGTCAGATACTTATGAGGAGATGGGAAGTGGCGTGGTCATTATGAACAGTAATGACTGCAGTAACAAAATGCTCAGCCACCTGTTGTCAGATAGTTATGAAGAGATGGGAGGTGGCATGGTCATTATGAACAGTAATGATTGCAGTAACAAAATGCTCAGCCACATATTGTCAGATACTTATGAAGAGATGGGAGTTGGCGTGGTCATTATGAACAGTAATGACTGCAGTAACAAAATGCTCAGCCACTTGTTGCCAGATACTTATGAAGAGATGAGAGACGTCTTGGTCATTATGAACAGGAATGACTACAGTAACAAAATGCTCAGCCACCTATTGTCACATACTTATGAAGAGATGGCAGGCATCTTGGTCAATATGAACAGGAATGACTACAGTAACAAAATGCTCAGCGACCTATTGTCAGATACTTATGAAGAGATGGGAGTCATCTTGGTCAATATGAACAGGAATGACTGAAGTAACAAAATGCTCAGCCACCTATTGTTAGATACTTTTGAAGAGATGGGAGGTGGTGTGGTCATTATGAACAGTAATAATTGCAGTAACAAAATGCTCAAACACCTATTGTCAGACTCTTATGAAGAGATGGGAGGTGGCGTGGTCATTATGAACAGTAATGACTGCAGTAACAAAATGCTCAACCACCTATTGTCAGATACTTATGAAGAGATAGGAGGCAACGTGGTCATTATGAACAGTAATGACTGTAGTAACAAAATGCTCAGCCACCTGTTGTCAGATACTAATGAAGAGATGAGAGGCATCTTGGTCATTATGAAAAGGAATGACTACAGTAATAAAATGCTCAACCACCTATTGCCAGATACTTATGAAGAGATGGGAGGTGTCTTGGTCAATATGAACAGGAATTACTGAAGTAACAAAATGCTCAGCCACCTATTGTTGGATACTTATGAAGAGATGAGAGGCGTCTTGGTCAATATGAACAGGAATGACTACAGTAATAAAATGCTCAGCCACCTATTGTCAGATACTTATAAAGAGACAGGAGGCAATGTGGTCATTATGAACAGTAATGACTACAGTAACAAAATGCTCAGCTACCTGTTGTCAGATACTTATGAAGAGATGGTAGGTGGCTTGATTATTATGAACAGCAATGGCAACAGTAACAAAATGCTCAGCCACCTATTGTCAGATAGTTATGAAGAGATGGGAGGCGTCTTGGTCAATATGAACAGGAATGACTGAAGTAACAAAATGCTCAGCCACTTATTGTCAGATACTTATGAAGAGATGGGAGGCGTCTTGGTCAATATGAACAGGAATGACTACAGTAACAAAATGCTCAACCACCTATTGCCAGATACTTATGAAGAGATGGGAGGTGTCTTGGTCAATATGAACAGGAATTACTGAAGTAACAAAATGCTCAGCCACCTATTGTTGGATACTTATGAAGAGATGAGAGGCGTCTTGGTCAACATGAACAGGAATGACTACAGTAACAAAATGCTCAGCCACCTATTGTCAGATACTTATAAAGAGACAGGAGGCAATGTGGTCATTATGAACAGTAATGACTACAGTAACAAAATGCTCAGCTACCTGTTGTCAGATACTTATGAAGAGATGGTAGGTGGCTTGGTTATTATGAACAGGAATGACTACAGTAACAAAATGCTCAGCCACCTATTGTCAGATAGTTATGAAGAGATGGGAGGCGTCTTGGTCAATATGAATAGGAATGAGTGAAGTAACAAAATGCTCAGCCACCTATTGTCGGATACTTATGAAGAGATGAGTGGCATCTTGATCAATATGAACAGGAATGACTACAGTAACAAAATGCTCAGCCACCTATTGTCAGATACTTATGAAGAGATAGGAGGCAACGTGGTCATTATGAACAGTAATGACTGCAGTAACAAAATGCTCAGCCACCTATTATCACATACTTATGAAGAGATGGGAGATGTCTTGGTCAATATGAACAGGAATGGCTGAAGTAACAAAATGCTGAGCCACCTATTGTTGGAAACCTATGAAGAAATGGGAGGTGGCTTGGTCATTATGAACAGTAATGACTGCAATAACAAAATGCTCAGCCACCTATTGTCAGATACTTATGAAGAGATGGGAGGCGTCTTGGTCAATATGAACATGAATGACTGCAGTAACAAAATGCTCAGCCACCTATTGTCAGATACTTATGAAGAGATGGGAGGTGGTTTGGTAATTATGAATAGTAATGACTGCAGTAACAAAATGCTCAGCCACCTATTGTCAGATACTTATGAAGAGATGGGAGGCATCTTGGTCAATATGAACAGGAATGACTGCAGTAACAAAATGCTCAGCCACCTATTGTCAGATACATATGAGGAGATGGGAGGTGGCTTGGTCATTATGAATAGTAATGACTGCAGTAACAAAATGCTCAGCCACCTATTATCAGATACTTATGAAGAGATGGGAGGCATCTTGGTCAATATGAACAGTAATGACTGAAGTAACAAAATGCTCAGCCACCTGTTGTCAGATACTTATGAAGAGATGGGAGGTGGCATGGTCATTATGAACAATAATGACTCCAGTAACAAAATGCTCAGCCACCTATTGTCAGATACTTATGAAGAGATGGGGGGGGTGGCTTGATCATTATGAATAGTAATGACTGCAGTAACAAAATGCTCAGCCACCTATTGTCAGATACTTATGAAGAGTTGGGAGGTGGCGTTGTCATTATGAACAGTAATGACTGCAGTAATAAAATGCTCAGTCACCTATTGTCAGATACTTATGAAGAGATGAGCATCAATTAGATCAATATAGCTTATCGAAATATTGATTTGTTACTAGAAGATTTGTTAATTAATGATCAAATCAGTTTCTCTGAGTTCAATTTTTTTAAAAGTTACACAAGGCAGTACCCCGGCTATATTTGGCATCCCCAAAATTCACAAAATGTTTAGTGAACCAGATCTCAGGCGAATAGTGGATGCCAAACGTTCAAAAACCTTTCCCATAGCTAGCTTTATTGACCAACAGCTTAAACATGTTTTGGCCTACCACTCATGGTGTTTAAAGGATTCATGGGATTTCCTTACACAAGTATCTAAGGACCTGTTCTGTGATAAGTTATTGTTTGCCACAATTGATATAAAGGATGTATTTTTGGTTATACCACACAACATAGGAATAGAGTGGTTTTATACCTTCCTATGTCAACATACTGAACTTGAACATGACAAGATTCTCACTTTAAGGACACTAATCGAAGTTGTCCTGGAAAATAACTTTATCTTTTTCGAACAGTTGTTTAAACAAAGGAAAGGTGTGGCAATGGGGGAAGCACGTGCCCCCATTTTTGCCAACATAGTATTAGCTTTTTAGGAAAGAAAATATATTATCAATTCCAATGTTTCACCATATTGTTCATTATATGGTCGATATCTGGATGACATTATAATTTTTGGACAAGTTCTAGAGAGATGTTGAATGAGTTTTTTGAATGCATTCATGGACTACAGAGTTTCTGGAATTCATCATGAATATTGGAATGGAATGGGTGAATTATTTGTATATCACGATCATTAAAAATAAGAGATACAAGGAATTTGATTCTACCATATATAGAAAGCCCACATACTGCAGTACTCTGTTACATTTCAATAGCTGGCACCCCTTCACCAAAAAAGTCTCTTGTTAAGGGCCAATGCGTTAGGTTGGCACGCATAGTCTCTAACATAGATGAATTCTTTATCAATGTGACAAGCTAAAAGAGATGTTAATGGGTGGGGGTTATCCAGGAATTTTTATTGACAATATTTGTTCTGAAGTGCTGCAAAAAAAGGCAGGGGGTCAATATATTCCCATACTTGGATCCAATATTGGATCCCTTGGAAATGCCAACAGCAATAGGGACAATAATATGGAATTTAGACATAGTTTGGTCTTAAGTTTAAATAGACAGTTCAGAGACATCAGCACAATTATTTATAAAAATTGGAATGTTTTCTGTATTAATCCTGAATTTGTAAAAATAGTGGGGGAGCACCCCCATATTATATACAAAAAGGATATGAGTATTAAAAACATGCTTGAAAGGAATTCAGGACAAAAACAAACAGGAAAAATGGGTAAATGTGAACAATGTCCACAATGTAAGTATAGTTTGGAAGTTAGTGAAGTGGTGGTTACAAACTATGGAATAAGTAAGTTACATCAGAGATACAATTGCAAGACAACATCAGTGGTCTACCTTACCCTTTGTCAAAAATGTAGCAGTTTTTATATAGGGAAGACTAAGAATTCCCTTAAAAGTAGAATATATCAGCATTACTATGACATAAGGAGAAAAGATTTAAACAATGCACTTGTTGCACACATCTGTGACAATAGTGACCATTATTTCAAATTCATCATTATAGAACATGTGGAACAATGGCCAAGAGGGGGACTGATAGATGAATATTTAGAATTAAGAGAACTGCAATGGCAATTAAGGACCAATGCGACTGTACATCCAGGTTTAAATGGAAAGGTCTTGAGGCTAAAAGCACATTTAGTGCTTTAAATTTGAATCAATGCTGTTTATTCACAACAAAGATGAGAAGTGTACAATCGTTTGTAATTATGCCTTTTTAATGCATTTAGGCTGAGAATTTATTTATTATTTGCATTTTTGATAGCATGGTTGAAATTCATGTTTAGAATAGGTATGGTTTTAAGGGTTTGGATATGGTTTATAATGTGTTTTGACACCATGTCACTTTAAGGGGAGCCTTGTGGGATTCAATAATTTAATATTAGATGGTGATGTATATAAGATGTGATAAGTTTGGGATTTGTCATTCTGATGAAGTCCTTTTATGTGGGTCGAAAGCACTTAACAAAAGATGTGGACAGAGACCTGAGTTTATTCTTTTTTTCCTTTTGTGTTTGGTTCACAGTTTGTTTTTTTGGATCTCTTACAAGTGCTTTCTCAATTCCTGTATTGGCTTTGTTCTTAGAATACTTTCCGCTACTTTATGTCTGTAACATTCCGTATGGCTATTGCCATTCTCCTTAAGGATCTACACCCAGAATCCCAATCTCTCCTTGTTTCTTTGAGCTTCCCTTTGTTTCATCATTATCTTCCTTTTTCACTTTGAATTATAGCTTGTTTCTGCTTGTGCTATGTATAGGAGGGTCTATATTACCAGAGCGAAAGTCCTTTTGAGCAAATACCTAAACACTGACACATACTGCGCGAACCGCGAGAATACCGAATGCACTAAACCGCAAAATTTTAAATCTCGAACTGTCATAGTCGGCCAACCCCACCACCCGCTACATACTACCTACCCACACAAAATAAATACACCACATACATACATTAACCAAACCCTACTTCTAACCCTAAAGTAAAGCACCAAACCCCTACTTCTAACCCTACACTAAACCCCACTTACACAACTGTCTATGCACTATCCTTAAACCCTCCCTAACCCTAAGGTCCGTAACTACCCCACACTTCCCCTACGAAAATATACACAAACAAAATAAATAATACACATACATACATTTAACAAAACCCTACACTGAATCTTACATACACTACCTATCTATGCACTTACCTTATCCTGCACCCTAACTCTAAGGTCCGTAACTACTGCACACTTACCTTATGGCCCTATACCACAGACGGGCCAACCATGATAATTCGACATTTCAAAATTCACGGTTTTTGACGTTCGCTGTAATGCTGGTTCACTCAATATGTGTCGACATTCACGGATTTGTTTAAACGGACTTTCGCTCTCGTAATAGGGACCCATATAGGAGCCATAACCGTGCAGCTTTGAAGTATCCCTTCAAAGCAGATAATCCCAAACCACATTGTTCTATTGGAAGGGTCAACTTATCCAGCTTAACTCATGCACTTTTCTGCTCATAGATAAAATCCTTCACATCTTTATTAATTGCTATCCATAGCTTCTCATTTGGTTGATATAAATATGCCTGACCTGTGTATAAAACTAAATGGACTAAAAATGTTTTCATTGCTTGAATCTTGCTATCCATATCCATAAAACCGAGCTTGCAGTTTATCAGTTTTTATATTATCTTTTGCTTAGTTTCTTCCCGTATATCATTAGCTACCATAACAGAATCCTTTTTTAACCCATACTCCTAAATACTTCAATTTATCAAGTCCCCATAAATATAGATAGTGATGAATCAGTTTGCGTGTAGCTATTGCCTTTGTTTTATCTCCATTAATTTTGTATTCTGTAAAGACTTCAAACTATCTCAGAATGTTCCACAACACTGAAATGCCCTTTTCTCATTTTATTAGGAACAAAATAATATCATCTACAAATAAAATCAAATTTTCTTGATTACCGTACCAATTATATCCTTGAATTCCTTAGTCAATGGTTCTAAATATAATACAAATAACAAAGGGGAAAGATGACACACCTGCCTGTTTCCTCTATTCAAACAGAACTTATTAAAGAGGAACCTCCCCATTTTACTTTTTGCCTCTGATCTCTTATATATCCTCTGATCTCTTATATAACCTTCTTATTGTGCAAGGGAATGCAAATGCTTCCATTGCACTACTCATAAAATCCAGCTTACTCTGTCAAATGCTTTCTCTCCATCAGGACTCACCAACAACAGCAGTATGTTCTTACATTTCTGCATCCCTCTAAATCATCATTGTTCTGTTAATGCTGTCAAATATTTCCCTCCCCTCCACAAAACCATATTGATCCATATCTAACAATTTTGGCATCACCTTTGCCATTCTTTTAGCCATCATAGGTATAAACATTTTATAATCATGGTTTAGAATTGAAATGGGCATGTATGAAACCAGATCTGATGGGTCTTTACGCTCTTTAGGTATTACAGTAACCAGAGCTTTCTTCCAGGATGTTGGTACTTATCTTCCTATTAAATACTGTTAGACAAAACCTTTCAGATCTTTATCAATTTCTTTCCTCCTAGCTTCCAAACTTCCACAGCAATACCATCTATTCCTGGAAACTTTCCTGTAGATTGGTTAAACATGACTATTTTTACCTCTTCTTCACCTATCCTAACTGTTAATAAAAACAAATTATGTTTTGAAACAGGTCAATAAGTGAGTAAAATGTCAGTCATGCTAAGTTTCTTTAGCCACCTTTGATTATAAGAAACATCAACAACAATCCAGAAAGTAGCCGATACATAAGAATGATAAAAAAGTGGACATCCAATACTTAAAATAGTGTAGACTGATAAGTAGAACAAGACAATTTAAATGTCAATAAAGAAGATTTACACCATTGCTGTTAGGAGAAAACTGTTACGTAAGTCCCATTCTGCAAATATGCACCTGGAACATGACTATCAAAACAGTTTGCCAACACGTGTATGTAAAACTCTATAATAACAACCATAATTTCCAAATAAGGTATAGGAATGGTCCGAAATAAGAAAGAGAGACACACACTATTGGCTCATTTATTCAGAACTTCCCTGTACTTGGCTTGGATGCCTGTGACTACGAGATTGTTTTATTACATCTAAAGCCATTTGTGGACCTACAAAGCTGATAACACGTATTTTTTGCACTTTCTCTATCTCAATGTTATTTAACAGTTATGTGCTGCATTTATTGATTTGTTTCAAATTTATCTCTGTTTTTCAGCCTGAACTTTTTAAAGAAACACCATCTGTTTGTTACTGTACTGCTCTTAGGTCATTTTAACAGTATCCTGATAGTTTGTAATTCATCTGATACTGTAAAAGATGTTCTGAGTCTGCCAAACTTCTCATGAGTATGCCAAAATATTCCTAAGGTTAGAAAACTTTTTCTCTGTGGTTGTAGAAGTTTTCCTACACTTACACACCTTTTTCTGTATTTGGGAACATTTCTCTGGGCTTGTGAACTTATTTCCAAGGATTCCTGAGTTCTGCCTTTTGTTATAATTTGTTATTGCACTAGAGCTCAAAACCAGTTTGTTTTACATTAAGAGGGTTTTAGTCTGCACTTTGGTGGGAGCAGATGGATGATTCAACCCATCTGAGTTGGGAACTGCTGGTGGAAGGCTAGTTGTATGTTTATCTGATTGACCTGAGGGCTTATCTGTGTAAAAGCATTTCATCCTTGTAGTATAAAAGCCTTACATTTGTGTGAGTCTATGCTCATTTATTTATATCATGCATGCACTTGGGTCTTTAAACCACAAGTACCAGTATGACACAGTCATTGTTCGTGTGGGCTTAAATGATTTAAGACATACCTCAGTGGACTATATGATGAGAGAGATGATGGAGCTGTCTGAAGATGTGTTTCAAGTGGATATGAATCTAGCTTGAGGAGCATCCTACCTTCAACAATGCTTTTGCCACAGTACCAGCAAAATACAATTGACTTCAACAAATAGCTTAGTTTCTGGTGTGACAACAACGGGGGCCATTATCTGTTAGACTGGAGAAACGTGATTGACAAAGAACGATGATTTGCCATAGATTGTTTGCACTTGTCACCACTTGGCTTCCAGATACTTGCAAAAACTTAATCTATCTCCATAGTGCCTTTTTTAGGCTGTGCCAAGTTGTTATACCCTCCAACATACCTACCTAATGGTACTACTGCTCAGTGCGAGGAGTTTAAACAATAAACTGCATTCCTCGGAAACACTCCTCACCCTGGAGAATGCAGACATATATACAGTCATGGAAACATGCTTCAGAACAATGGACAGCACCATGGCTATCAAAGGCTCCAAATTCTTTTCATACATTTTAATCCCCCTCAGTTCAGGATAAAACAAAGGGAGGAGGTGTTTCAGTGTTCATAAAGGACAAATACACAGCTAGATTGGTCCAACATGACTCGCTTGAGTTGCTCCATGTCCAACAAACCATAGGTGTGACCTCCTATCATATTCTTGCTAGCTATTGATTCCCTAAAATGAGTCTGGAAAATCACACCTTCTACATGAACCTACTGGAATCTTTTAACATTAAGCCAAACACCATACTTATAGGTAACTTCAACTCCCCTCCATAAACGGGGAGATTTATATGACCCATAATTCACTTGCTCAGAGGTTTTTGGACTTTGTCTATGGAAACACCCTGGAGAAACTAGTTAGTTCCCCAACTAGAGGAACAAATATCCCAGACCTGGCACTCATGAACATGACAGGAGGGGAGGTAATGGTGCTCCATCCCATGCATTAACTCTTCCCTGGTAAGATCTGACCACAAAATTATCTCCTTAGCATTAAAATTAACCTTGAACCCCCATCAAACTCCAAAGCTGTTAAGAACTTTGCTAAGGAGAATTACCTCAAACTAAGTGACAGCTTATTAAACTTCAAAACTCCTCTGAACCCAGATGTCACTGAGGCCTTTTCTGTGCTGTACACAAAAGCACTGCACACCCACATTCATAGCTGCATAGAGGAAGCAGCACCTGTCCGAGTCACACCTATGATTACTGCAAAAATAAACCACCCTGGTGGACACCTTCACACCTAAGATTACTGCAAAAATAAACCACCCTGGTGGACACCTATCATAAAAAGGCTAGTCAACAAAAGGAAAAAAAAATCATGTCCAAAGCCAAGAAGGAACAGACAAGACACTCAGTAGTCTAAACAAACAAATTAGAGAGATGGTCAAACTTGCTAAAGCAAACTACAAGGCAAAGATAGCCTGACAGGTGAAAGATAATGGGTGTATATTGGAACATCGAAATGGCAAAATATCGAATCACGTTACATCGAAATGCTTACATCGAAATATAAAACATCGAAATATCAGAAATCACTAATATGTGGAGTGAATGTTAAAAACAAATCACTACATGCAGGGGGCAAGACCCCCTGCACCCCCCAGACTCCCTGCCACTTAAATATTCCACTCTGGAGATTGCACTTCAGTGCACTACAGTGTGGAAATGGGAGATTTTCGTTTCCTACACTGTAGCGCGATCTCAGAGTTGGTATATGTAGCGGGGTGTGTGGGGGGCGCAGTGGGGCTTGCCCCCCTGCCTACACCCTTATTGTGTTATGTCCACATTGCAAGCTGTCATTGACAGCCTTTCGATGTTTTTCTGGTTCGATGTAATCAGTTCGATGTAACGGGATTCTAAATTTTGCCGTTTCGATGTTCAGATATAAACCCAAAGATAACCATAAGGTTTTTTTGATTATGATTGTAACCTCAGGTGAAACACTCATCAATGTTTCGAATTAATAATGAATGGGAACACTTACACCCAACCTGAAATTATAGCAAACCTGCTGGCCAACAAGTTCAGTTCAAACTTCTCCCACCCATCACCTCCTACCACACCCAAAGAAAATGCCCACATCCATCTCCCTACCAGTTATTATGAGGGAACAGGTCCTTACTGCACTTACTAAAGCCAAAAACAGAGCCTCCATAGGTCCCGACAACATCACAGGATGCTTCTTAAATAGCTTAAAATAGAATCTATTAGGGCCACTAGAAACCCTCTTTAATCACAGCGTCTGGATGGGCTTTGTCCCAGCTGAATGGAGGAATATAACAGTCACCACTCTGCACAAGAGGGGCTCATGAACTGACCAAAGGAACAACAGACCCATAAGCTTGACCAGTCTTATGTGCAAGGCCATGGAGAGAATTATCATGAACCTGATCATTAATGACACAGGAAATCTCCAAACACTGGACCAGACCCGATTTGGCTTTGCCAAAGGGAGGTTTTACCTGCTCAGTCAGGTGGACTTCTCTGAGAAAGCCACCAGGGCCATGGATGAGTGCAAAATGGCAGCCACCAGGCGAAGGCTTTTGACACAATCCCCCACTCAGTGATCATAGATAAACTTACTGTGTTAGGTCTAAACCCTTACATTGTCAGGTGGATAACAAACTGGCTCACTGAGAGGACACATGTTATCCAGACAGACAAGAAGCCTGTTACTAGCAGTGTCACAGGGCTCAGTGTTGGGACCCCTCCTGTTTTGTATATACTTCTCTGAAGTGAAGGCCAATTTTGGAGGCTCTCTGGCTCACCAAGTTCATCAATGACTGGTAGCTGGGAGCGGTTGCCAAATCCCCAAACAATGTTGTTATCCTACAAACGGATCTAAAAATGACAAATGACTGGTGCCAAAACCACGATCTAAGACTAAATGCTAAAAATGCATAATCATATCCTTCAGTAAATCAGATATCCCTGCAAATTATAATATTGATAACACACCCCAAACTGTAGACCTAGTGGTAAGGGACCTAAGAACACAGATAGATAGTAACCTAAACTTTGACCACCAGATAGCTACAGTAGTGAGAATATCCTTCTGTGTGGCTCAATTTATAAGTAAAGCCATGGCATCAAAGTCAAAGGAGGTCATAGTGCCATTGTACTTGGCTATCATGAGACCTATAATTGAGCTTACTGCTGCCTTCTGCATGTATCTAACCAGGTGCTAACATCAATTAGAGCTGGCCCAGAGGTTTCTTATTAAAACAATTCAAAGTGTAAGCACATGTCTTATGCAGACTGATTAAAGCTCCTATCCTTTTATTCAATCTTATATAATTTATTGAGAGGTGATTTATGCCTGACCTACAAGGCATTGTCTGATCCAGCTCTGATGAAAATGCTACATATTTTCAAAAAAAATTATATGAGGGTTATGCATTCCATGGAATTGAACATTTATTTGTGACTCTAACAGAACTTGCCTGAGAGACAGATTAGTATCAAAAAGGCTATCTTATCTATGGTATAACCTTTCTATCTTAGCCCGACCATCACTCTCTTCAAAAATAATTTGGATAAATGGAAGGGGAACTGTAAATTCACTACTGGTGTACTGCCCATGTCCCTTATAGACTGAGGTGGTCTGTAAAATGACTCAGGGTTCCAACACCCAAAGATCCACTGTCCCAGTACAATCCTATCCCATATCTGGGGAATTAAAATGTAATACTGTCATATCCTGAGTATTACTGGATACCCACTACCCTGATATTACCCCATCCCATATCTGTGGAATTAAGTTATAATATTGTCATATCCTGAGTATTACTGGATACCCACTAGCCTGATACTACCCCATCTCATATCTGGGGAATTAAGTTATAACATTGTCATATCCTGGGTATTAGTGGATACCCACTAGCCTGATACTACCCCATCCCATATCTGGGGAAATAAGATATAATATTGTCATATCCTGGGTATTACTGAATACCCATTACCCTGACACTACCCGAGCCCATATCTGTGGAATTAAGATATAATATTGTCATACCCTGGGTATTACTGGATACCCACTACCCTGATACTACCCCATCCCATATCTGTGGAATTAAGTTATAATATTGTCATATCCTGGGTATTACTGGATAGCCACTACCCTGATACTACTCCATCCCATATCTGGGGAATTAAGATATAATATTGTCATATCCTGGGTATTACTGGATACCCATTACCCTGATACTGCCCCATCCCATATATGTGGAATTAAGTTATAATATTGTCATATCCTGGGTATTATTGGATACCCACTACCCTGATACTACCCCATCCATATCTGTGGAATTAAGTTATAATATTGTCATATCCTGGGTATTACTAGATACCCACTACACTGATACTACCCCATCCCATATCTGTGGAATTAAGTTATAATATTGTCATATCCTGGGTATTACTGGATACCCACTATCCTGATTCTACCCCATCCAATATCTGTGGAATTAAGTTATAATATTGTCATATCCTGGGTATTACTGGATACCCACTACCCTGATACTACTCCATCCCATATCTGTGGAATTAAGTTATAATATTGTCATATCCTGTGTATTACTGGATACCCACTACCCTGATACTACCCCATCCCATATCTAGGAATTAAGATATAATATTGTCATATCTTGGGTATTACTGGATACCCACTACCCTGATACTACCCCATCCCATATCTGGGATTTAAGATAAAATGTTGTCATATCCTGGGTATTACTGGATTCCCACTACCCTGATACTACCCCATGCCATATCTGGGGAATTAAGATTAAATATTGTCATATCTGGGTATTACTGGATACCCACTACCCTGATACTACCCCATCCCATATCTGGGGAAATAAGTTATAATATTGTCATATCCTGGGTATTACTGGATACCCACTACCCTGATACTACCCCATCCCATATCTGTGGAATTAAGTTATAATATTGTCATAGCCTGAGTATTACTGAATACCCACTACCCTGCCCCATCCCATATCTGAGGAATTCAGATATAATATTGTCATATCCTGGGTATTACTGGATACCCACTACCCTGATACTTCCCCACCCCAATCTGTGGAATTAAGTTATAATATTGTCATATCCTGGGTATTACTGGATACCCACTACCCTGATACTACCCCATCACATATCTGGGAAATTAAGTTATAATGTTGTCATATCCTAGGTATTACTGGATACCCACTACCCTGATACTACCCCATCTCATATCTGTGGAATTAAGTTATAATATGGTCATATCCTGGGTATTACTGGATACCCACTACACTGATACTACCCCATCCCATATCTGTGGAATTCAGTTATAATATTGTCATATCCTGGATATTACTGGATACCCACTACCCTGATACTACTCCAGCCCATATCTGTGGAATTAAGATATAATATTGTCATATCCTGAGTATTACTGGATACCCACTACCCTGATACTATCCCATCTGATATCTGGTGAATTAAGTTATAATATTGTCATATCCTGGGTATTACTGGATACCCACTACCCTGATACTACTCCATCCCATATCTGTGGCATTAAGTTATAATATTGTCATATCCTGTGTATTACTGGATACCCACTACCCTGATACTACCCCATCCCATATCTGTGGATTTAAGTTATAATATTGTCATATCATGGGTATTACTGGATACTCACTACCCTGATACTATCCCATCCCATATCTGTGGAATTAAGTTATAATATTGTCATATCTTGGGTATTACTGGTTATCCACTACCCTGATGCTACCCCATCCCATATCTGTGGAATTAAGTTATAATATTGTCAAATTCTGGGTATTACTGGATACCCACTACCCTGATACTACCCCATCCCATATCTGTGGAATTAAGTTATAATATTGTCATATCATGGGTATTACTGGATACTCACTACCCTGATACTACCCCATGCCATATCTGTGGAATTAAGTTATAATATTGTCATATCCTGGGTATTACTGGATACCCACTACCCTGATACTACTCCATCCCATATCTGTGGCATTAAGTTATAATATTGTCATATCCTGTGTATTACTGGATACCCACTACCCTGATACTACCCCATCCCATATCTAGGAATTAAGATATAATATTGTCATATCCTGGGTATTACTGGATACGCACTACCCTGATACTACACCATCCCATATCTGGGAATTAAGATTTAATATTGTCATATCCTGGCTATTACTGCATACCCACTACCCTGATATTACCACATCCCATATCTAGGTATTAAGATATAATGGTGTCATATCCTGGGTATTACTGGATACCCACTACCCTGATACTACCCATCCCATATCTGTGGAATTAAGTTATAATATTGTCATATCCTGGGTATTACTGCATACCCACTACCCTGATACTACACATCCCATATCTGTGGAATTAAGTTATAATATTGTCATATTCTGGGTATTACTGGATACCCACTACCCTGATACTACCTCATCCCATACCTGGGGAATTAAGATATAATATTGTCATATCCTGGGTATTACTGGATACCCACTACCCTGATACTACCCCATCCCATATCTGTGGAATTAAGTTATAATATTGTCATATCCTGGGTATTACTGGATACCCACTACCCTGATACTACCCCATCCCATATCTGTGGAATTAAGTTATAATATTGTCATATCCTGGATATTACTGGATACCCACTACCCTGATACTACCACATGCCATATCTGTGGAATTAAGATATAATATTGTCATAGCCTGGGTATTATTGGATGCCCACTACCCTGGTACTACCCCATCCCATATCTGGGGAATTAAGTTTTAATATTGTCATATCCTGGGTATTACTGGATACCCACTACCCAGATACTACCCCATCCCATATCTGTGGAATTAAGTTATAATGTTTTCATATCCTGGATATTACTGGATACCCACTACCCGGATACTACCCCATCCCATATCTGTGGAATTAAGTTATAATATTGTCATTTCCTGGATATTACTGGATACCCACTACCCTGATACTACCCCATCCCATATCTGTGGATTTAAGTTATAATATTGTCATATCATGGGTATTACTGGATACTCACTACCCTGATACTATCCCATCCCATATCTGTGGAATTAAGTTATAATATTGTCATATCCTGGGTATTACTGGTTATCCACTACCCTGATGCTACCCCATCCCATATCTGTGGAATTAAGTTATAATATTGTCAAATTCTGGGTATTACTGGATACCCACTACCCTGATACTACCCCATCCCATATCTGTGGAATTAAGTTATAATATTGTCATATCATGGGTATTACTGGATACTCACTACCCTGATACTACCCCATGCCATATCTGTGGAATTAAGTTATAATATTGTCATATCCTGGGTATTACTGGATATCGACTACCCTGATACTACCCCATCCCTTATCTAGGGAATTAAAATATAATATTGTCATATCCTGGGTATTACTGGATACCCTCTACCCTGATGCTACTCCATTTCATATCTGGGGAATTAAGTTATAATATTGTCATATCCTGGCTATTACTGGATACCCAATACCCTGATACTACCCCATCCCATATCTGTGGAATTAAGTTATAATATTGTCATATTCTGGGTATTACTGGATACCCACCACCCTGATAATACCCCATCCCATATCTGTGGAATTAAGTTATAATATTGTCATATCCTGGGTATTACTGGATACCCACTTCCCTGATACAACCCCATCCCATATCTGGGAATTAAGATATAATATTGTCATATCCTGGGTATTACTGGATACCCACTACCCTGATACTACCCCGCCCCATATCTGGGGAATTAAGATATAATATTGTCATATCCTGGGTATTACTGGATAGCCACTACCTTGGTACTACCCCAGCCCATATCTGTGTAATTAAGTTATAATATTGTCATAGCCTGAGTATTGCTGGATACCCACTACCCTGAAACTACCAGCCCATATATGTGGAATTAAGATATAATATTGTCATATCCTGCATATTACTGGATAGCCACTACCCTGATACTACTCGGTCTAATATCTGGGGAATTAAGATATAATATTGTCATATCCTGGGTATTACTGGATACCCACTACCCTGATACCACTCCATCCCATATCTGGAGAATTAAGTTATAATATTGTCATATCCTGGGTATTACTGGATACCCAATACCCTGATACTACCTCATCCCATATCTGTGGAATTAAGATATAATATTGTCATATCCTGGGTATTACTGGATACCCACTACCCTGATACTACCCCATCCAATATCTGTGGAATTAGGATATAATATTATCATATCCTGGGTATTACTGGATGCCCACTATCCTGATACTACCCCATCCCATATTTGGGGAAGTAAGTTATAATATTGTCATATCCTGGGTATTACTGGATACCCACTACCTTGATACTACTCCATTCCATTTCTGGGGAATTAAGTTATACTATTTTCATATCCTGTGTATTACTGAATACCAACTACCCTGATACTACCCCATCCCATATCTGTGAAATTAAGTTATAATATTATCATATCCTGGGTATTACTGGATACCCACTACCCTGATACTTCCCCATCCCATATCTGTGGAATTAAGTTATAATATTGTCATATCCTGGGTGTTAATGGATACCCACTTCCCTGATCCTACCCCATCCCATATCTGTGGAATTAAGTTATAATATTGTGATATCCTGGGTATTACTGGATACCAACTACCCTGATACTACTCCATTCCATTTCTGGGGAATTAAGTTATACTATTTTCATATCCTGTGTATTACTGGATACCCACTACCCTGATACTACCCCATCCCATATCTGTGAAATTAAGTTATAATATTGTCATATCCTGGGTAATACTGGATACCCACTACCCTGATATTTCCCCATCCCATATCTGTGGAATTAAGTTATAATATTGTCATATCCTGGGTGTTACTGGATACCCACTTCCCTGATACTACCCCATCCCATATTTGTGGAATTAAGTTATAATATTGTCATATCCTGGGTATTACTGGATACTCACTACCCTGATACTACCCAATCCTCTATCTGGGAATTAAGATATAATATTGTCATATCCTGTGTATTACTGGTTACCCACTACCCTGATACTACACCATCCCATATCTGGGAATTAAGATATAATATTGTCATATCCTGGGTATTACTGGATGCCCACTACCCTGACACTACCCTTTCCCATATGTGTGGAATTAAGTTATAATATTGTCATATCCTGGGTATCACTGGATACCCACTACCCTGATACTACCCCATCCCATATCTGGGGAATTAAGTTATTATATTGTCATATCCTGGGTATTACTGGATACCCACTACCATGATACTACTCCATCCGATATCTGTGGAATTAAGATATAATATTGTCATATCCTGGGTATTACTGGATACCCACTACCCTGATACTACCCCATCCCATATCTGGGGAATTAAGTTATAATATTTTCATATTCTGGGTATTACTGGATACCCTCTACCCTGATACTACCCCATCCCATATCTGTGGAATTAAGATATAATATTGTCATATCCTGGGTATTACTTGTTACCCACTACCCTGATACTACCCCATCCCTTATCTGGGGAATTAAGTTATAATATTGTCATATCCTGGGTATTACTGGATACACTCTACCCTGATACTACCCCATCCCATATCTGTTGAATTAAGATATAATACTGTCATATCCTGGGTATTGCTGGATACACACTACCCTGATACTACCCCATCCCATATCTGGGGAATTAAGTTATAATATTGTCATATCCTGGGTATTACTGGATACCCAATACCCTGACACTACCTCATCCCATATCTGTGGAATTAAGTTATAATATTGTCATATTCTGGGTATTACTGGATACCCACTATCCTGATACTACCCCATCCCGTATCTGGGGAATTAAGTTATAATATTGTCATATCCTGGGTATTACTGGATACCCACTACCCTGATACTACCCCATCCCATACCTTGGGAATTAAGATATATTATTGTCATATCCTGGGTATTACTGGATACCCACAACCCTGATACTACCCCATCCAGTATCTTGTGAATTAAGTTATAATATTGTCATATCCTGGGTATTACTGGATACCCACTACTCTGATACCACCCCAGCCCATATCTGCGGAATTAAGATATAATATTGTCATATCCTGGCTATTATTGTATGCCCACTACCCTGGTACTACCCCATCCCATATCTGGGGAATTAAGTTATAATATTGTCATATCCTGGGTATTACTGGATATTGACTTCCCTGATACTACCCCATCCCATATCTAGGGAATTAAGATATAATATTGTCATATCCTGGGTATTACTGGATACCCTCTACCCTGATGCTACCCCATCCCATATCTGGGGAATTAAGTTATAAATGTCCAAATTGATAACCAGCTTAATTTCAACTCCCATCTACAACTAAATATAAAAAAAAAACACCAAAAACTTGGCATGCTATATCGTCAAAATCAATACCTCACAAAGACCACCAAAATTTCCCTCTCTTCTTCCTTCCTTATCCCCTCCCTTCTCTATGGATCACCTCTCCTAACTAATCTCCAGTCCTCTCTAAAGAAACAACTTTCTTCTTGCTATAACAAAATCGCCAAGTTTGCTAACGGTCACAGGTCCTCCACCCACCACTGTTCCTCTCTCCAAAAACTTAATTGGCTTGAACTTCCACATCAGCTCAACTTCACTCAGCTAACCCTAGCCCATAAGCTCATCAATAACCCATCTCTTTGTCCCTCGCTGTCTTCTGCTTTTACACTGCACCTACCGACAGAGTCCTAAGGTCAAACAATCAAAACTTATTAGAAGTTCATAAACCAACTCGTCCCCAGGTAAAACCTTCTATCCTTTAACCTAGCACGACTTTGGAACTCACTCCCACCATCTATTCGCACCAGTGGTAATCATTATATGTTCAAAAAATCCCTTCACACACATCTTAAATCCCAATGGGAATGCTCTTGTTCCCACCCATCTTAAAAACAAGGTACTCTTCATCTCCCAATCATTCCTATATTACTCAACTATGCCTACATAAACAATTACTTTCTACAAATTACTACCCCTTTAGCCCTAACACTCCCCACATTTATTCTACTTACTTCTATAAGATTGCTTAGTGGAAAGTACCTCAAACGCAAATTCAATGACTGTATTCTTTTTTAAAATTGTATAAGTATCTTTAGTAAACTATTGTATGTACCTAGTAAGTTTGTTTGCTTATAGAGCTTTTCTCTATTGTATGTACCTAGTCTGTATGTCTATTTTTTGGAGCTTTTCTCCCCAGGACTCCATTGAAAACGGGTTCTTTTGGCCCAATGGACTACCCTGGTAAACCAACTGCAAATAAATAAATAAATAAATAATACTGTCATATCCTGGCTATTACTGGATACCCACTACCCTGATACTACCCCATCCCATATCTGTGGAATTAAGTTATAATATTGTCATATTCTGGGTATTCCTGGATACCCACCACCCTGATACTACCCCATCCCATATCTGTGGAATTAAGTTATAATATTGTCATATCCTGGGTATTACTGGATACCCACTTCCCTGATACTACCCCATCCCATATCTGGGAATTAAGATATAATATTGTCATATCCTGGGTATTACTGGATACCCACTACCCTGATACTACCCCATCCCATATCTGGGGAATTAAGATATAATATTGTCATATCCTGGGTATTACTGGATAGCCACTACCTTGATACTACCCCAGCCCATATCTGAGGAATTAAGTTATAATATTGTCATATCCTGAGTATTGCTGGATACCCACTACCCTGATACTACCCCAGCCCATATATGTGGAATTAAGATATAATATTGTTATATCCTGCATATTACTGGATACCCACTACCCTGATACTACCCCATCCCATATTTGGGGAAGTAAGTTATAATATTGTCATATCCTGGGTATTACTGGATACCCACTACCCTGATACTACCCCATCCCATATCTGTGGAATTAAGTTATAATATTGTCATATCCTGGGTATTACTGGATACCCACTACCCTGATACTATCCCATCCCATATCTGTGGAATTAAGTTATAATATTGTCATATCCTGGGTAATACTGGATACCCACTACCCTGATACTTCCCCATCCCATATCTGTGAAATTAAGTTATAATATTGTCATATCCTGGGTAATACTGGATACCCACTACCCTGATACTTCCCCATCCCATATCTGTGGAATTAAGTTATAATATTGTCATATCCTGGGTCTTACTGGATACCCACTTCCCTGATACTACCCCATCCCATATCTGTGGAATGAAGTTATAATATTGTCATATCCTGGGTCTTACTGGATACCCACTTCCCTGATAGTACCCCATCCCATATCTGTGGAATTAAGTTATAATATTGTCATATCCTGGGTATTACTGGATACCAACTACCCTGATACTACTCCATTCCATTTCTGGGGAATTAAGTTATACTATTTTCATATCCTGTGTATTACTGGATACCCACTACCCTGATACTACCCCATCCCATATCTGTGAAATTAAGTTATAATATTGTCATATCCTGGGTAATACTGGATACCCACTACCCTGATACTTCCCCATCCCATGTCTGTGGAATTAAGTTATAATATTGTCATATCCTGGGTCTTACTGGATACCCACTTCCCTGATACTACCCCATCCCATATCTGTGGAATTAAGTTATAATATTGTCATATCCTGGGTATTACTGGATACTCACTACCCTGATACTACCCAATCCTGTATCTGGGAATTAAGATATAATATTGTCATATCCTGTGTATTACTGGTTACCCACTACCCTGATACTACACCATCCCATATCTGGGAATTAAGATATAATATTGTCATATCCTGGGTATTACTGGATGCCCACTACCCTGACACTACCCTTTCCCATATGTGTGGAATTGAGTTATAATATTGTCATATCCTGGGTATTACTGGATACCCACTACCCTGATACTACCCCATCCCATATCTGGGAATTAAGTTATAATATTGTCATATCCTGGGTATTACTGGATACCCACTACCATGATACTACTCCATCTGATATCTGTGGAATTAAGATATAATATTGTCATATCCTGGGTATTACTGGATACCCACTACCCTGATACTACCCCATCCCATATCTGGGGAATTAAGTTTTAATATTGTCATATCCTGGGTATTACTGGATACTCTCTACCCTGATACTACCCCAGCCCATATCTGAGGAATTAAGTTATATGATTGTCATATCCTGAGTATTGCTAGATACCCACTACCCTGATACTACCCCAGCCCATATATGTGGAATTAAGATATAATATTGTTATATCCTGCATATTACTGGATACCCACTACCCTGATACTACCTCATCCCATATTTGGGGAAGTAAGTTATAATATTGTCATATCCTGGGTATTACTGGATACCCACTACCCTGATACTACCCCATCCCATATCTGTGGAATTAAGTTATAATATTGTCATATCCTGGGTATTACTGGATACCCACTACCCTGATACTACTCCATTCCATTTCTGGGGAATTAAGTTATACTATTTTCATATCCTGTGTATTACTGGATACCCACTACCCTGATACTACCCCATCCCATATCTGTGAAATTAAGTTATAATATTGTCATATCCTGGGTAATACTGGATACCCACTACCCTGATACTTCCCCATCCCATATCTGTGGAATTAAGTTATAATATTGTCATATCCTGGGTCTTACTGGATACCCACTTCCCTGATACTACCCCATCCCATATCTGTGGAATTAAGTTATAATATTGTCATATCCTGGGTATTACTGGATACTCACTACCCTGATACTACCCAATCCTGTATCTGGGAATTAAGATATAATATTGTCATATCCTGTGTATTACTGGTTACCCACTACCCTGATACTACACCATCCCATATCTGGGAATTAAGATATAATATTGTCATATCCTGGGTATTACTGGATGCCCACTACCCTGACACTACCCTTTCCCATATGTGTGGAATTGAGTTATAATATTGTCATATCCTGGGTATTACTGGATACCCACTACCCTGATACTTCCCCATCCCATATCTGTGGAATTAAGTTATAATATTGTCATATCCTGGGTCTTACTGGATACCCACTTCCCTGATACTACCCCATCCCATATCTGTGGAATTAAGTTATAATATTGTCATATCCTGGGTATTACTGGATACTCACTACCCTGATACTACCCAATCCTGTATCTGGGAATTAAGATATGATATTGTCATATCCTGTGTATTACTGGTTACCCACTACCCTGATACTACCCCATCCCATATCTGGGGAATTAAGTTATAATATTGTCATATCCTGGGTATTACTGGATACCCACTACCCTGACACTACCCCATCCCATATCTGTGGAATTAAGTTATAATATTGTCATATTCTGGGTATTACTGGATACCCACTACCCTGATACTACCCCATCCCGTATCTGGGGAATTAAGTTATAATATTGTCATATCCTGGGTATTACTGAATGCCCACTACCCTGATACTACCCCATCCCATATCTGTGGAATTAAATTATAATATTGTCATATTCTGGGTATTACTGGATACCCACTGCCCTGATACTATCCCATCCCGTATCTGGGGAATTAAGTTATAATATTGTCATATCCTGGGTATTACTGGATACCCACTAGTCTGATACTACCCCATCCCATACCTTGGGAATTAAGATATATTATTGTCATATCCTGGCTATTACTGGATACCCACTTCCCTGATACTACCCCATCGCATATCTGTGGAATTAAGGTATGATATTGTCATATCCTGAGTATTAGTGGCTAGTCTTGTAAAGGGTCTTGCACCATTAGGCTAGTAATCACATAAAACCTGGTGTCCACTGCCCAGTGTCCATGTATTGCAGCATGAACATCATACTATAGTGTTAACATTGCAGGAAACGTGTCAGTACAGCTATGGGACACAGAAGTCCCCAAACGGTCTATAGACAAATTGTCACTTGCTGAGCATACTCCCTAGTGGTTGTTCTGTAACATGAAGCCATCAAACATACATCCACACATCTAAATAAAAAATGTCTGGCTTCATGTTCCTGAATGCTCCCAAAATATATGCATTGAGGTGGGTATGCAAAACCAGGATAATGTCAGACAGACTCAAAGCAGCAAGTAAGCTGGCATACAAGGCGTTGTCAGACCCCACTATGATGAACCTCCTGCACATCCACAAAACAAACAGCACCAGAATTTCTCATTCTAAAGTCTTAAACCTTGCCTGTGATATAAATAGGATCTGATGGAGAGATAGATATGTATTGCAGAGACTACCCTGTCTATGGAAAAGGTTTCCCATCCACGTG